>NW_027515869.1:0-69672 GCF_048772815.1 Callospermophilus lateralis
TGTGAACCAGGCGTGATGAAATAGGCATGCTGTGAAGACTGCACCACTTCTCTAATTTGAGGCCAACTGACTCAGAGGTTAAGATTCTTTATGTAAATTGGAGTCATGAAAAAACCCAAGCACCTCTGCAGGGCTTTGGAGAACTCCTTTGACCCAAAGGATCCCTATTGATGGAAGTCAGGAACCTCACAGAGGAAGGCGAGACGTCATCCACAAGGACTGCTCTTTTGGCCATTTTGGTTTTGGATGTACACATTGAATCTTTCTTTAGATCCATCAGGTGCTGAGAATCTAAGCCACAGCCTCACACAGGGCCAAGAAGCTGAATCACACACATCCCTTTCCAAAGCAATAAAGCAAAGGGCCACAGGTGATGCCAATTCATTTCCATTTGAAAACTGTTTTCCTCAGGCTTCACAAAGGGGTGGCCTGAGGCAAAGAACTTCTTGAAATTAAGGGCAACAGAACATTATGTAAGCAAATGGCCCAAAGCAGGGTTTCTCCACTGAGACTTTACTGGTCACACTGATATCTGAGTTTTCTGAGATGCTCGCCATTCCCTTCAGATATCCAGTACATGGCCATGTCACAGAGCTTGGAGGTGGTTCATATCTTGGACAAAAAAAACATGAGCCAATTCTGGAGATTGGAAAGAATTCAGGAAGAAAATTGGAAATTAGGAAGATAGTAGGTGTTGCCCATCCTTAAGGAAAGCCGCAACCCATTCATAAATTGGGCAGGATGAATGCTGGGAAGCTTTCTACTAGACAGGACAAATACATTGATGCATTCTCTTTTCTAATGTATACAACCACGGACACAGTGGAATACACAGACATAGAAACACTCACCTTGTCAAACGACTTACTAGAAACAGTACACTCCAAAAAAAAAAAAAAAAAACTAATCGCCTTTCCTACCTATTCTCAGAAGATGAGACAAAATCATAAACCCACAACCACACCCACAAAGGCACTTCCTTCCCCCAAGTAGGTCTGTGACTCTACGGAGTGTCCTCTGACTGGTGGGCCATACAATGTTTCCCCGAAATGTCCTGTCCTGTCTCAGATCTGGTCTCCTTGGCCAACTCTTTTAAGTTGTCAGAAGCCAATTTTGAGCCACTACCTGCTTTCTCAGGAAAGACCCCTCTTCAGAGCTCTCCTTGATTTTGGCATCATAATATCAGTAGGAACAAAGAAAGACTGACTCTGTCCTTGGTAAATCCAAGCAAGTGAGCCCACTGGGACTGGGACTGGGACTGGCTCTGTGTGCCTGGCTTCCAGGATCCCAAGTTCAGAGACTTCAATCACCAAGGAAGTGAGGTGAAGTCACTTCCTTCAGGAACTGAATGAGGTCACTGTCTTGGAAACCACGTTGTCCTAACATTTGCCTCCAAGGTTCCCATGAGATGGAGGATGCCCCTACATCCTGTGACACTTTCACAAGTTCGAATCGTATATCAAACATAGGGACCTGGGAACAGCTCTCCACACAGGCATGGTTTGGTCTCTCTTCTCTGTATTAAGACGAATGTAGCTGATTCAGACACATTCCTTCATTCTACCAGGTTGTTTGCCATTGAGATGACTTTTGCTCTCTCAGGTCCTTCATCGCTTCCTACATCTTCTCCAGGGATCATTTATGCATGTACCTTTGAGGTTCTCAGCAGGTGGAAGATCCCATGCATTCCTGTATTGTAAGACCAACACTGTCACTGCTCTTCTGTAAAGTTAGATTGAGGGAACAGTGTATGGTTAGGGTTAATAACATTTTCATTTTCGGTTAGGAACCATTCTGCTGGATGAATAATGTTATTGGAACCTGTGATATTTATTAGAATACAGACGTGAAATATATGTACATAAACAGAAATCTAAGTAAGATTTGAAGCCCAGAAATCATTGGGCCCTTGATTGGGATACCTATCGTTGAATTACATTCTGCACAAATGTCTCAGATAAATCAATATACAATGGCATAGGACCTTGTAACTGGATGATTGAATGTAGAAGAGAACATCCAGTCAAAAAGTGATAGTCAGTAGGATTAGGAAGATAGTAGGTAGGTTTTAAGAAGAAGCGTGAATATAGGATTTGGACCAAAAGTTCTTTAGCAATAGGATTTTGATTAGAGTGTGAATGTAAGTGTCAGCACATGTGAAGATTTAGTCACAATGATGAACTGTGGAAAAGCAGATACCAATAGAGATATTACAAAAACAGGCAAAGTATAAAGTGAGTGACAGGATTAGACATTTTCAACAGGGTTGAGTTTGAATATATAATCTTTGGAAGAAACAAATTTGTAGTTACCAATAGTATTTTCATTTGAGAGCATTAGGCAACCTGGACATGGATGTTTTTAGTAATCCATGTTCACTTTTCATTTAGCTTTGATACAATCATAAGTGTGACCTTTGCTTTTTGTGTCCAGAATATTTCAGTGATAAAATGCATATGTAGATCAGGTGACATGGGTATTTCTTCCACCATTTCTGGGAGCAATATTTTGAAGACGTGTAAATTAGTGTTGGGGGTACAAAGAGGTGTACCTTGTGTCTATGAATATAGAGATAATGCATGTAAAGACCACATTGTGAATAAAAGATATAACTGGTTCCACTTTAAATATTGGATTGAATTGATATCTGAAACTAAGTAAGAATTCTTATATAGATATACAATCATTCATTCCAACCAGTTGTACATCTAATGGTAATATTAGGGTTATGGTTTATCATGAGGGGTGTGTGAGTTTTGCTTCAAATGTGATAATGGAAATCGAAAATAATGTGTTTGGAATGAAGTTTCAAGAAAAGACCAGTCAGAAACATGGAGGAATACATGTTTTCTGAAGCAGGAAGTGATTGAAAGTGAAATAAATGCCTATAAATTTGTGAACGTGTGGATGAAATATATATCCTATAATGTGCATAAACTCAAGAAATAGAAATGTACCGGTGTTGAATAAAAATAAACTTCAAAGTATGTATCATGTCCCATAGGAATCTACTTGCATTGATGTTAAACTGGGTCAGTTACTGTAGAAATATTAGGATTTTTTTTTTTTTTGGTGTTATACTACAATTTATTTTAGCACTAGAATGCCACAGAATGTAGAGGAAAGAGCAATGGATTTTTAGTTATAGCACTAATAATCTAACATTTAATGACTCTTTTCGGGAGTCTAGAAATTACATAAGGCTATGTAACATATATTTTATTATTTAACATTCATAAAATTTTGGGATTTTAGTAATATTTCTAGTTTTTTATTTTTTATTTTTAAATTGTTGATGGATCTTCATTTTGTTTATTTCTATGTGGTGCTGAGAATAGAACCCAGTTCCTCACACATACTAGGCAAACATGTTAACAATGAATCACAAACCAAGCCGCTCCACTTTTGTCTTAACATCGAACACGCCTCTCCCTCTTCTTTACTCACTTTCTTCCTCATTTTTACTCTTCTCTCTCTTCCTTTTTCATTTTCCCGCCAAATCTATTTTTCTCTCATGGCATTACAAACAGTTGTATGCTATGAAATTTAAATTTGAGACTGTTTTTTATAGTCACTCTTTTTTCTTGAGAAAATTTAATAATTATAATCACCTGATAGATACATTACAATACATTAATTATACATATGTGTCTATATTCATGCATATGCACTACATATATTATATATATATATATATATATATATATATATATATATATATATATATATATATATATATATTTAAAAGTACTTTGATTACCCTGTTAGAAATAATATACACCAAGACTTTCTTAATTCTGAAGTCTTCCAGAATTAACATCTTACAATGAAAATCAAATAAACATATTTAAGAAAAAAGGTATCATTCTTTATTATCAATATTGATAATTTAAGGTTTTTTATCACATTAAGCTGTAATATGGCATATTATATCTTATGAATTAGAGAAATTTTTTTGAACAACCTATTATTTAATGACCATATGCACTGACATTTTAAATGGCTTTCTTGTGATTTCAATTTCTATCAATTATGTATTAATAGCCAAATACTTATTTTAGTACTTTTCATATTCATAATTGATATAAAGTGACTTGTTTAATTTTTCTGGTAAGTAGTTACTTATTACAGTAGGGACACTATTAATAGTTCTAAATTTTTATAAAAAAATGGTACAAAGATATTTTCATGCAAAATTAAGAATAATTGCATGCTCTAAATGTTTGATTGTTGATACATATAATACTGAGCTTTTGAAGTGTCTCTTCCCAGTAAAACATAAAATGCAAAGATATAGTTGGGTATGTATGTCCAAATAAAGATAATGAAAAATACACATTATCAGCTAGAAACTATTAAATAAAAGATGAAAAGAACAATCCAACACATTGTACCAACTTATCAGATGAGGCAGTATTCTGAAAGAATAGCCTAAGACTAGACCTGGTAAATGACAAAATATTTACCAAAAAATGAAATATGAAAAATATAGGAAATGCTATGAATTTTTCTTGAGGGTAGGTGGATTATCCTTTAATCTCAATTAAGTGCATTTTCAAAAGCCAGTTTTCTGGTAAAATAAATTTGTGATAGATACAACTACACAAAACAATTTTCTGCTTAGCAAAGTGAATGCATCTCAACACTTTTTTAGCTGATTTTTTGCCACTCAATTTTAAACCTTTATTTATTTATTTATTTTTATTGATTGTT
The DNA here is from genome assembly GCF_048772815.1 of Callospermophilus lateralis. NCBI lineage: Eukaryota > Metazoa > Chordata > Mammalia > Rodentia > Sciuridae > Callospermophilus > Callospermophilus lateralis. Next base: position 4,714 of record NW_027515869.1, read on the forward strand.
CAAAACATTACAAAGCTCATGATGTATTATCTTTTATACATTTGACTCAATTGGGTTATGAACTCCCATTTTTCCCCAAATATGAATTGTAGAATCACATTGGTTAAACATTCACATTTCTACATAATGGCATAATAGAGACTGTTGTATTCTGCTACCTTTTCTATCCCCTACTATCCCCTCTCCCCTTCCCTCCCATCTTCCCTCTCTACCTCATCTGCTGTTGTTCAATTCTCTCCATTGTTTTCCCCCCATTTCCCCTCACAACCTCTTATATGTAATTTTGGGTAACATTGAGGGTCTCCTACCATTTCCATATGCTGTCCCTTCTCTCCCCCTTTCTATCCCCCCACTCGTCTTTGTTTAATGTTAATCTTTTCCTCATGCTCTTCCTCCCTGTTCTGTTCTTAGTTGCTCCCTTTATATCAAAGAAGACATTTTGCATTTTTTTTTAAGGATTGGTTAGCTTCGCTTAGCATAATCTGCTCTAATGCCATCCATTTCCCTGCAAAGTCTATGATTTTGCCATTTTTTAGTGCTGCGTAATACTCCATTGTGTATAGATGCCACAGTTTTTTAACCATTCATCAATTGAAGGACATCTAGCTTGGTTCCACAGTCTAGCTATTGTGAATTGTGGCGCTATGATCATTGATGTGGCAGTATCCCTATAGTATGCTCTGTTAAGACCCTCTAGTTCGAGAAGGGTGATAGCTGGGTCAAATGGTGCATCCATTCCCAGCTTTCCAAGAAATCTCCATACAGCTTTACAAATTGGCCTTATCAATGTTCAGTACCACCAGCAGTGTACAAGTGTACACTTTTCTCCACATCCTCGCCAACACTTATTGTTCTTTGACTTCATAATGGCTGCTAATCTTACTGGAGTGAGATGGTATCTTAGGGTGGTTTTGATTTGCATTTCTCTGACTGCTAGAGATGGTGAGCATTTTTTCATGTACTTGTTGATTGATTGGATGTCCTCCTCTCTGAAGTGTCTGTTCAGGTCCTTGGCCCATTTGTTGATTGGGTTATTTGTTATCTTATTGTTTAATTTTTTGAGTTCTTTGTATCTTCTGGATATTAGGGCTCTATCTGAAGTGTGAGGGGTAAAAAATTGTTCCCAGGATGTAGGTTCTCTATTTACCTCTCTTATTGTTTCTCTTGCTGAGAAAAAACTTTTTAGTTTAAGTAAGTCCAATTTGTTTATTGTTGTTATTAACTCTTTGGCTATGGGTGTCCTATTAATGAATTTGGAGCCCGACCCCACAGTATGTAGATCGTAGCCCTCTTTTTCTTCTATCAGATGCAGTGTCTCTGATTTCATCACTAGCTCCTTGATCCATTTTGAGTTAACTTTTGTGCATGGCGAGAGAAAGGGATTCAGTTTCATTTTGGTGCATATGGATTTCCAATTTTCCCAGCACCATTTGTTGAAGATGCTATCCATCTCCCAATATGCTTTTAGCCTCTTTATCATATATAAGAAAGTTGTAATTTTGTGGATTGATTTCTGTGTCCTCTATTCTCTACCACTGATCCACCTGCCTGTTTTGGTACCAGTACCACGCTGTTTTTATAACTATTGCTTTGTAGTACAGTTTGAACTCTGGTATCGCTATACCTCCAGATTCAAATTCCTGCTTAGAATTGCTTTTGCTATTCTGGGTCTTTTGTTTTTCCATATGAATTTCATGATTGCTTTATCATTTCTACAAGAAATGCCTTTGGGATTTTGATTGGCATCCATTTTAACCTTTAGAGAACTTTGGATAATATCACCATTTTGATGATGTTAGTTCTGCCTATCCATAAACAGGGTACATTTTTCCATCTTCTAAAATCTTCTTCTATCTCTCTCTTTAGGGTTCTGTAGTTTTCATTATATAAATCTTTTATAAACCTCTTTTGTTAGGTTGATTTCCAAGTATCTTATTTTCTTTGAGGATATTGTGAATGGAGTGGTTTTCCTCCTTTCCATTTCAGAAGTTTTGCTCCTGATATACATAAATGCCTTTGATTTATGCATGTTGATTTTATATCCTGCCACTTTGCTGAATTCATTTATTATCTCTAGCAGTTTCTCTGTAAACCCTTTTGGGTCTGTTATGTATATATTATCATGTCACCCACAAATAGCGATAATTTAAGTTCTTGTTTTCCTATTTTTGTGCCTTTAATTTCTATTGTCTAATTGCTCTGGCTAGAATTTCAAGAACTAAATTGAATAGAAGTGGTGATAGAGGACATCCCTGTCTTGTTCCAGAGTTTAGAGGCAATCCCTTCAGTTTTTCTCCATTTAGGTTGATGCTAGCCTGAGGTTTAGCATATATAGCTTTTACAATGTTGAGGTAAGTTCCTGTTATCCCTAGTTTTTCTAGTATTTTGAACATAAAGGGATGCTGTACTTTGTCAAATGTTTTTTCAGCATCTATCGAGATGATCATATGGTTCTTGTCTTTAAGTCTATTGATGTGGTGAATAGTATTTATTGATTTCTGTATATTGAACCAGCCTTGCATCACAGGGGTGAATCCTACTTGATCATGGTGCACAATTTTTTTTGATATGCTTTTGTATTTGATTCATCAGGATTTATTGAGAATTTTTGTATCCAAGTTCATTAGAGATATTGGTTTGTAGTTTTGTTTCTTTGAAGTGTCTTAGTCTGATTTCAAGATCAGGGTGATATTGGCCTCATAGAATGAATTTGAAAGAGCTCCTTCTTTTTCTATTTCTTGAAATAGCTTGAAAAGAATCGGTATTAATTCTTCTTTGAAGGTTTTGTAGAACTCCGCTGTTTACCCATCTGGTGCAGGGCTTTTTTTCGTTGGTAGTCTTTTGATGGCTTCTTCTATTTCTTCCTTTGTTATTGGTCTGTTTAAATTGTTTGTGTCTTCCTGACTCAATCTGGGCAGATCGTATGACTTAAGAAATTTTTTGATATCTTCACTATCTTCTATTTTATTGGAATATAGGGTTTCAAAATACTTTCTAATTATCTTCTATATTTCTGTAGTGTCTGTTGTGATATTGCATTTTTCACCCCATATGTTAATAATTTGAGTTCTCTCTCTTCTTCTCTTCGTTATCATGGCTCAGGGCCTGTCAATCTTATTTATTTTTTCAAAGAACCAACTTTTAGTTTATCAATTTTTTCAATGATTTTTTGTTTCAATTTCGTTGATTTCTGCTGTTATTTTAATGTCATCTACTACATTTGCTGTTGTTTTGCTCTTCCTTTTCTAGGTTTTTGAGGTGTAGTGTGAGTTCATTTATTTGTTGTTTTTTTCTTTTTTTGAGGAAAGAACTCAAAGAAATGAATTTTCCTCTTAAAACTGCTTTCATTGTGTCCCATAGATTACAGTATGTTGTGTCTGTATGGTCATTTGTCTCTAAGAATTTTTTTGTGTCCTCCTTAATGTCTTCTGTAACCGATTGATCATTCAGTAGAATATTGTTCATTTTCCATGTGATGTAGGATTTTTCCTTCCTTCTTTTATCATTGATTTCCAGTTTCATTTCATTATGATCAGATATGGTGCATGGTATTATCTCCACGCTTTTATATTTACTAAGAGTTTCCCTATGACCTAATATATGGTCTATCTTTGAGTAGGATCCATCTGCTGCTGAGAAGAAGGTGTATCCACTTGATGATGGTTGATATATTCTATATATGTCAGTTAAGTCTAGGTTATTGATTGTGCTGTTGAGTTCTATAGTTTCTTTATTCAGTTTTTGTCTAGAGCATGTGTCTAATGGAGACAGCAGTCTGTTGACGTCACCTATAATCATTGTGTTGTAGTCTATTTGACTCTTGAACTTGAGAAGAGTTTGTTTTATGAGCGTGGCAGCTCATTTGTTTGCTGCATACAAATTGATAATTGTTATGTTATGTTGGTGGATGGTTCCTTTTAACGTTATATAGTGTCCTTCTTTATCCCTTTTGATTAACGTAGGTTTGAAGTTGATTGTATTTGATATGAGTTTGGCCACTCCTGCTTGCTTCCGTGGACCCTGTGAGTGGTATAATTTTTCCCAACCTTTTACTTTCAGCCTGTGTATGTCTTTACCTATCATATGAGTCTCCTGAAGGCAGCATATTGTTGGATTTGTTTTTTTGATCCAGGTTACTACCCTATGTCTCTTGATTGGTGAGTTTAGGCCATTAACATTTAAGGTTACAATTGAAATATGATTTGTTTATCCATTCATGTTAATTTATTTATTTATTTTAGTTTGGCTAGTTTTTACTTTTTGCTTATTTTCCTCCCCCTTTACTGAGATACCTCCCACTGTTAGTTTGGGGCACTAATTTTCAATTCTTCTTCTTGCAGTATATTGCTCAAAATCCTTTGCAGTGCTGGTGTTATGGGTGCGAATTCTTTTAGTTTTTGTTCATTGTGAAAGACTTTAATTTTATTGTCAAATCTGAAGCTTTATTTTGCTGGATACAGTATTCTTGGTTGGAATTCATTATTTTTCAGTGTTTGAAATACATTGTTCCAGGATCTTCTCGCTGGATACAGTATATTCTTGGTTGGAATTCATTATTTTTCAGTGTTTGAAATACATTGTTCCAGGATCTTCTCACTTTCAAAGTTTGTGATGAAAAATCAGTCGTTAATCTAATTGGTTTACCCCTGAATGTAATCCGTCTCCTTTCTGTCGTAGCTTTTAATATTCTCTCCTTGTTCTGTATGTTGGCTATCTTCATAATTATATGTCTTGGAGTTGGTCTATTATGGTTTTGAATGTTTGGGGTCCTGTAGGATTCCAGGATTTGGCAATCCATTCCATCTTTCATCTCTGGGAAGTTTTCTAGAATTATTTCATTTAATATGTTGTCCATTCTTTTGGTTTGAATCTCTATGGCTTCTTCTATCCCGATGACTGTGAAATTTGTTTTTTTTTTATGACATCCTTTATCTTTTGCATAGACTGCTTTTGGGACTTAAGCATCTTTTCTGTGTTGACTATATTCTTTTCAAGTTGATAAACGTTGTCTTCATTATCTGATGTTCTGACTTCTACTTGATCTAGTCTATTTGTAATATTCTTGTTTGAGTTTTAATTTAGTTTATAGTTTCCTGCATTTTTAGGAATACTATTTGATTTTTTTAAGATCTCTATCTCCTGGTAAAGCTTGTTCTTAGCCATTTGAATTTGTTTAATTCATTTTCAAAATATACTTTTATTGCTAGGACTTGCTGCCTCATGTATTCTCTAATATCCCTTTCCATCTGAGTTCGGTAAGCCTTGAGTTTTTTTCCCTATCCCTGTTTCTGATGATTCTAGGTCCTCCTGTAGAATTAAGTTGTCCTTCATTGTTTGTACACATTTTTTTCCTTTGTTTTTTCATGATGTTCACGTTACTTTCCATCTCTATTTGATTGCTGTGTTTCTGCTCTATTCTATAGATTTGTTTTGGTTTAATATATCTGTTGTCTCTCCTTTGTGTTGGTAGACTGTGCCTGCTAAAGTGAATTCTGCTTGGAAGGAATTGCAATGCCCGAGCTCCAGTGATGTCACCTGTCTGCTATGGCGGGCCCCAGGCTCCTTGCCAGGGTGTTCAAATGGGGGTGGGGTGGGAATGATCTGTCTCTGTTTGTCTTCAACTCCCAGTCGCCGGTGGGCGGGCGGTCTCCAGCTGTCCAGTCACACAGTCAGCGGGTGGGCTGTCACTGGTGGGCGGGAGATCTCTAGCCACCCAGTTGCACGGGAAGCCAGCGTCGATTGGTCGCTGGTAGGCAGGCGGGCACCAGCCACCCAGTCGCACCAGCAGCGGGCTGTTTGTCACCAGCGGGTGGGCATTCTCCAGCCGCCCAGTCACGCGGGCCTGGCCTCTAGTCCCCTGTTTTCTCCTGCTTGTCCTGGTTTCTCGTGCTACACCAGATTTCCCCTGAGTGATGCCTCTCGGCAGCTCAAACTGTCCTCTGGGCCTGCCGTTTCTTGGGTGTGAATGGTGTCCATGGGGAACCCCGGCACTCTATTGTTTTGATTTTTTCCTCTTGCCCCTGCCCCAGCGCTGGCTAGACAGGTTTCGTTTTCGCCGCTGATGGGAGGGGGAGTTGAAGGTCAGGTGCCTCTAGTTTTCCCGACGTCTTTATGCAGGCTCTCTCTGATAATCCCTCCAATGGAAAGCCTAAGAGAGATTTTATGTGAATTCCTGCTCTATGGGAGATGAGCTGAGTAACACAAACCTGTTTTATTGTTGCAATCTGTTGGAGAGTGGGGGTAGTTACTTCTGCTTTCCAAGATGGTGGCCGTTGGTTTCCTTGTTGGAGTTTTTATTGTGGGGGAATAGAACTGTAGCACTTCCTTCCCCGTCTGAAATCCCAAACTCAGTCCGGGGCTCAGTTGGAGGTCAGCCAGCAGGATTCCACAGAATCTGCAGCAACGTTTCTCCCTGCCGGCTGGTCGCTTCTAGGTGGTGCCCTGCCGTCTGTAGCCACGGGGCAGGCCACACGGATTTGTCAGCCCGGATCTCCAGTCGCACATTTGGCTCGTGTTTGAGACTCAATTACCGGACCTCGTTGCTGGAAATCATTCTTCTAGGTTTCGGTGCACACCCATTTTTCTGTAAGATCCTAACAAGATAATTTTTTGTCATTCTAACTCGTTATTCATCTGTGAAGTGGCGCAGTACACTGGGTGTGAGTGGCAGATTCAGAGACATCCCTTCATCCTGACCAGGTTGTTTGCCATGGAAGATGACTTTTGCTCTCTCAGGTCCTTCATAGCTGCCTACATCTTCTCCGTGGCTTATTTCTCCATGGACCTTTGAGGTTCTCAGCAGGTGAAAGATCCCCTACATTCCTGTATTATAAGACAAACTCTGTCCGTGCTCTTCTGTAAAGTTAGATTGAGGGAACAGTGTAGGGTTAGGGTTAATAACATGTTCGATTTGGGTTAGGAATCATTCTGCTTTATGAATAATTCTATTGAGAAGCTTTGATATGTATAAGAATATATAGTTGAAATATATGTAGGAAAACAGAAATATAAGTAAGATTTGAATCCCAGAATGGCATTGCGCCCTTAATTGGGATACTTAGCGTTGAATTACGTTCTGCACAGATGTCTCAGGTAAATCGATATACAATGGCATAGAACCCTGTACTTTGGAAGATTGAATGTAGATGAGAACATCCATTTAAAAAGGTATAGTTGTTATTGAATGGTTAATAAAATAGGTACTTGTCACTTCCTGTTTTTCTCTATGCTTAACAAAACACTGTTAAAATCTTGAGAACTGTTTGCTAATCTTGTTCCCAGAATGTGCTGTCCCCAGTTTCCAAACTGCATAACTTACTCTCTCACCTGGTTGCATGCAAACCGCCCACTCCTACTTACCCATCAATAAACTTCCCTCCTTGCCCTGGGCAAGGAAAATAAATAAGCTCTGCTCAAGCTGTTCTCAGGGCTCTCTGCTGTATTCAAGTGAGCTCTGAGCCCCAGCATGCTGGAACTCCAATAAACCCTTTGCTGTTGCATGAGTCAGTTTCTTGGTGGTCTCTTCCTCCAATGCACGCCCGACCTTTACACATGAAGTTTCCACTGATATCTGGCAGCGGCGGATGAGAACCCCAACGGGCTACTCTTGGGGTAAGTAAGTCGCCTCTTCCTGGTTTCAGGTTTCAGGTTAGGACTTGGAAAAATGGCTGTCGATGAAGAGTGTGAGCTCTCTCCGACAGTGGCTGACAGACGTGTCACAGAGCCACAGGCCACGTCCCTGGAGGACGCCCCAGAGGACTTGGGAAATTTAGTTATAATAGATTCCTCGACTCAGTGATATTTTGTTTTGGATTCGGTATTGCCAGCCCATGGGTTATTGCTGGCTACTCAGTCCTGATCTCAGTGTTGGACGGCCATTGCCTGTCTTTATTGTCTTGTCTTGTTGTTTCATGTGTCGTTGCTTTCACTGTTTGTGGATCTTTCATTATGGGACAGAGCACTTCAATGCTAGATCTCAGTTTAAAGGGCGACTCTTATGCGAGGTCTCATAAAATCCCAACACAATTCATGGCAATAATTCTCTGAGCTCAGTTCCAGAACAAAGTCTCTAAGGGGAATCACACCAGAGTTCAAGCCCAGGTGGACCCAGTCATCTCTTCCAAATGCCACACAAATGACCACAATTAAAACCAAAACACTCCCCAATGGCCCTCATTTTCTTCCATATAGACACTCATCATAACCTCTGGCTGGACGTTTCCATGAGGGGCATAGCCCAAGTCAGTGTCCAAAATATGCTCCCTTGCCGCTAATTTGCCTAAAGTCAGGGTGGCCTGGAAACCCTTCCAGTGAACCAGGAGTGATCAAATATGCCTGCCATTAATACTGATCTTCTTCTGCAATTTGAGGCCTACTGACTGTCAGGTGTAGATTCTTTATGTGAAATTCAGTCATAAGAAAACCCAACCACATCTGCAGTGCTTTGAAGAACTCATTTGACCCAAAGGATCCCAATTCTCACTTGATGGACGTCACGAACCTAACAGAGGAAGGAGAGAAACTTCACCCACAATGACTGCTCTTTTGGCCATTTTGGTTTTGGATGCACACATGGGATCTTTCTTTAGATCTATCAGTTGCAGAGAATCTAAGCCACAGCCTCACACAGGGCATAGAGTTGGATTCAGACACATCCCTTTCCAAAGCAATTAAGCAAAGAGCCACAGGTTATGCCCATTCATTTCCATCTGAAAACTTTTTTCTTCCGGCTTCACAAAGGGGTGGTCCGAAACAAAGAACTTCTTGAAATTCAAGGCAACAGAACATTATGTAAGCCAAAGGCTCAAAGAAGGGTTTCTCCACTGAGAGTTTACTGGTCACACTGATATCTGTGTTTTCTGAGATGCTCGCCATTACCTTCATCTATCCAGTACATGGCCATGTCACAGAGCTTGGAGGTGGTACATATCTTGGACACAAAACCATGAGCCTATTCTGGAGATTGGCCAGAATTCAGAAAGAAAATTGGAAATTACTAAGATCGTTGGTGTTGCCCATCCTTAAGGAAAGCTGCAATCCATTCATTAATTGGGCAGAATGAATGCTGGGAAGCTTTCTACAAGAAAGGACAAATCCATTGATGCATTCTCTTTTCTAATGTCTACAACCACGGACATAGTGGGATACACAGACATAGAAACACTCGCCTTGCAAAATGTCTTACTAGACCCCAAAAAACAAACCACCTTTCCTACCTATTCTCAGAACATGAGACAAAATCATAAACCCAAAACCACACCCACATTGGCACCTCCTTCCCCCAAGTAGGTCTGTGACTCTAGGGAGTGTCCTCTGACTGGTGGGCCATACAATGTTCCCCTGAAATGTCCTGTCCTGTCTCAGATCTGTTCTCCTTGGCCAACTCTGTTAAGTTGTCAGAAGCTAGTGTTTAGCCACTATCTGCTTTCTCAGGAAAGGCCCTTCTTCAGAGCTCTCCTTGCTTTTGCCATCCTAACATCAGTAGGTACAAAGAAAGACTGACTCTGTCCTTGGTAAATCCAAACAAGTGAGTCCACTGTGACTGGGACTGGGACTGGCTCTATGTGCCTGGTTTCCAGTATCCCAAGTTCAGAGAGATCCATCACCAAGAAAGTGAGGTGAGGTCACTTCCTTCAGGAACTGAATAAATTCACTGCCTTGTAAACCATTTTGTCCTAATAGTTGCTTCCAAGTGTCCCTTTAGATGGAGGCTTCCCCTACTTCCTTTGAAACATTCACAAGTTAGAATGGTATGTCAACCTTAGGAACCCGGGAATAGCTATCCACACAGGCCTGGTTTGGTCAATCTCCTCTACATTAAGAAGAGAGAGGCTGATTCAGACACATCCCTTCATCCTGACCAGGGTGTTTGCCATGGAAGATGACTTTTTACTCTCGCAGGTCCTTCATAGCTGACTATATCTTCTCCAGGATTCATTTCTGCATGGACTTTGGAGGTTCTCAGCAGGTGGAAGATCCCCTACATTCCTGTATTGTAAGACAAACTCTGTCCCTGCTTTTCTTTAAATTTAGGTTGATAGAACAGTGTATTCTTAGGGCTAATAAAATGTTTGATTTGAGTTAGGAATAATCCTGTGGGATGAATAATGGTATTGGGAACCTGAGATATTTATAAAAATATAGAGGTTAAATATATGAATGAAAACCAAAATCTAGGTAACTTTGAAGCCCAGAAGGGCATTGGGCCCTTGATTGGGATACTTAACTTTGATTTACATTGTGAACAGATGTCTCAGATAAATAGATATACAATGGCATAGGACCTTGTACCTTGGATGATTGAATGTTGAAGAGAACATCCAGTCAAAAAAGGATAGTAGGTAGGATTAGGTACATAGTTGGTTTAGGAAGAAGAGTGAGTATAGGATTTGGAAAAAAAGTTCTAGCGCAATAGGGTTGTGGTTAGAGAGTGAAAGTGAACATAAGTTCATGTGAAGGGTCAGTCACAATGATGAACTGGTGAAAATATGTAGGAAACCACATATCAATAGAGACATTATGAAATCAGGCAAAGTATAAAGTGAGTGATATGATTAGGCATTTTCAACAGGGTTGAGTTTGAATATATAATCTTAGGAAGCAACAAATATATAGTCACCAATAGGATTGATATTTGAGAGCATTAGGCAACCTGGACAGGAATGTTTTAGTAATCCTTGTTCACTTTCCAATCAGACTTCGGTACAAACATAAGTGTGATATTTGCTTTTTGTGTCCCGAATATTACTGTGATAAAATGTATATGTAGATCAGGTGACATGAGTATTGCTTCCACCATTTCTGGCAGTAATATTTTGAAGACATATACATAAGTATTGGTTGTACAAAGAGGTGTGCCCTGTGTCTATGAATATAGAGATAATGCATGAATAGACCACACTTTTAATAAAAAAAATAGCTGGTTTCACTTTAAATAATGGATTGAATTGATATCTGAAAATATATAAGATATCTTATATTGATATAAAATCATACATTCCAACCAGTTATACATCTATTGTTAATATAAGGGTTATTGTTTATCATGAACGGTGTGTAAGTTTCACTTCAAAAATGATAATGAAAATTGAAAATAATGTGTTTTCTAAAGAAGTCTCATGAAAAGACCAGTCAAGAAACATGGATGAATACATGTGTTCTGAAGAAGGAATTGATTGAAAGTCAAACAAATGCCTATAAATTTGCGAAATTGTGGATGAAAAATATATCCTATGATGTGCATAACCTGAAGAAATCATAATGTACCAGTGTTGAATAAAAAAGAACGTCAAAACACACAGCATGTCCCATAGGAATCTACTCGCATTGATATTAAACTGGGTCAGTTACTGTAGAAATATTGGGATTTGTGTGCACCATTCACTGAAGTTAGTTTTCACTAGTAGGAAACAAATATGTATATCAGGTGGATGAATATTTATGAGAATAATCTTGTTAAAATTTGATTATAAATCCACATACATGAATATGAATGAATGAATTTAGGGAGTGTGAAATAAGACAAATATATTTCATATTTTGAAAAATCTGGATAATATATATATATATATACACACACACACACACACACAGACATTATAAAGTAGCAATATATATGCCAATCGAAATTCACCATGAAATATATATCATCCTCAGATGCAAAAATATTCATTTTACTGAAAATCGATTTATGTATAATGTTGTTCATCTAGGAAGCTCACCCATAGTTTGAATTTTCAGATCCAACAGTGTTTAGGAGCTGTGATGTCTTCTGGCAGTTTGTATCTGCCAAGTAAGCCACCTCACAAGAATGTACGTGTGGTACCAGGTAGGATTCTGTATGTGCATATAAAAATACATGTGCTGAATATGCTACAGAGAAAGGGAGACAGAAATTCATATATTTGTTAACTTTAAAAACGCATGGAGAACTATTTTAACAAAAAATTGACTAGATTTATAACTCCTACCTTATATAATGCAAAAGGCAAGTCCAACTATACAACATCCCTCCTCTGAACTGCTTGTATTTATAATCTGTCTGGGTAATTTTTCTCCATCTCATTAGGATTAGTAATCAGAGTCTAATAGGGTAGGGTTTAGTATCAGGGTTTCAGTATTTCAATTGGAAAATTGGAAAATAAATCCAATGTGTTTGTAAATATGTGCTGCACAAAAATCTTCCCACTCTTATCCAGAAGAATGCTTTGGCATTACCGTCACCCCAGTAAGACACAATTAGAGGAGAAGAGTTAGAAAATCTGTGAATACATATCTGGAATGGAATATGCTCAGGAGTTCACAACCTTGGAGGTGGTGGAGGAGTTTCCAAAAGTAAGGGACAGGGTACACACTCCACGAATATGGAGCTCTGCAGGCCTATAGACTTCTTGAGAAACTGCCTCTGAGTTGGGCACTAGAAATATATGGTGTTGTCAGGAGCTTTAGCTTTTTATAGTGAGACCATCAGAGCAGGGTCTGCATCTATGTGTCCTGGAGGACATGGTTTCTTATTTTCCAATTAACATGAGGCAGTAGTGCTGAATCCTCTCTTTGTAGGTAAACTGTGGCCACTGGAGTCTAACTGTTTCCCCGTGTGGACTGTGAAGCCATTTGGTCATTCTCCACTTTTCCAGGTGTTTCTTGCTGCTGCACTGGGAGTTTGGTATTTTCTTCACGAAATACAAGAAGTTCAACTGGGACACAGTGCTGGAGGGAGTTCTGTCAGGTGTGGTGGGTCAGGGTATGCATGAGCATGCAACAAACAGGCTTCTATACCACATAGCTTGCCCCCTTGACCATAGCAACCTGATTCTTTAAATTACCCTGCAACCACTCCATATAACAGGATGCCTTCACTGATAATGGTCTCTTGGCTGCACCATGTCATTCTAAAGATATTTGGAATCCAATGGCAGATCCTCATGGATTTCCACCACAGATGTTTTATCACACACCTGCCCAGCACTGCAATAGGCTCTCTACTTAGCAGGCCCCAACTTACTGGCATTTCTGTTCTACACCATTTTCATGAAACCCAATCAATCAAGGCACTGTCTGGTACACTCATGATGAGCAATAAGACATCCAAAGGTTCTGCATGCCACCTGGTGATGGGAATTTCAAAAATTTCATGGTATTTATCTAGCCATTTTTCAAGGATGAAGTTGGAGGCACTGTGGGTTTCAATTCATTCAGGAACCTTTAAACGGTGAGGAAGCTGATTTCAATGAAAACTCTGGAGAACTCTCACAGGCAAGGTTACCAAAGAGTGTCCAAAAAATTACATGAAGCCAGGCCCATTGAGGTCTACAACTGAGGTCCATGTGTGTTTTCATCTCACCTATGACTGTCAAGTTTTTCGGAATAAAATCTTGTGATATCTTGGCTGAGATTCCCCATGCTCTGTGCAAAGCCACCCTGGGCCTAGATCTCAGTTTCCAAGGGTGAATATCATGCGTGGCCTCCTAAAATACCAACACAATTAATGGCATTTCTTCTCTGAGGTCAGTTCCACAACTCAGTTTCTAAGGGGAATCACACCAGAGTTCAAGCCCAGGTATACCCAGTCATTTCTTCCAACCGCCACACAAATGACAAAAATTGAAACCAAAACACTCCCACATGGCCCTCATCTGCTTCCATATAGTCACTCATCAAGACAGGGTTCAAAATAAGCTTCCTTGCCCCTCATTTGCTTAATGTCAGGGTGGCCTGGACACCAGAAGTGTAAACCAGGAGTGATCAAATAAGCCTGAACTTAATACTGCTCCATTTCTCCATTTTGAGGCCTACTGACTGTCAGTTATAGATTCTTTATGTGATTTGGAGTCATGTGAAAACCCAAGCACCTATGGAGGGCTTTGAAGAACTTATTTGACCCAAAGAATCCGTATTCTCACTTGATGCTGGTCAGGAACCTAAGAGAAGAAGGCAAGAGAATTTATCCACAATGACTGATCTTTTTGCCATTATGGTTTTGGATGCACACATGGGATCATTCTTTAGATCCATCAGGTGCTGAGAATCTAAGTCACAGCCACACACAAGGCCTAGAGCCTGATTCAGACACATCCATTTCCAAGGCAATTAAGCAAAGAGTCACAGGTGATGCCCATTCATTTCCATTTGAAAACTGTTTTCTTCAGGCTTCACAAAGGGGTGGCCTGAGGAAAAGACTATCCTGACATTCAGGGCAAGAGAACAATAGGTAAGCAAAAGGCCCAAAGCAGGATTTCTCCACTGAGATTTTCCTGGTCACACTGATATCTGAGTTTTCTGAGATGCTCGCCAATCTTTTCAGCTATCCAGTACATGGCCATGTCAGAGAGCTTCGAGGTGCTACATATCTTTGACACAAAAACATGATCCTATTCTGGAGATTGGCCAGAATTCAGAAAGAAAACAGGAACTTAGGAAGATAGCACGTGTTGCCCATTGATATGGCAACCTGCAGTCCATTCATAAATTGGGCAGGATGAATTATGGGAAGATATATACAAGATAGGACACATCCATTAATGCATTCTCTTTTCTAATGTCACAACCACGGACACAGTGGGATTCACAGACAAAGAAACACTCGCCTTCTCACACGATTACTAGAAACAGTCCACTCCAAAACAAACAAACCGCCTTTCCTACGTATTCTCAGATCATGAGACAAAACAACAAATCCACACCCACTACCACAAAGGCCCCTCCTTCCCCCAAGTACGTCTGTGACTATTAGGAGTGTCCTCTTACTGTTGGGCCATACTATGGTCCCCTGAAATGGCCTGTCCAGTCTCACATCAGTCCTTGGCCAACTCTGTGAAGTTGTCAGAAAAATGTGGTGAACCACTACCTGCTTTCTCAAGAAAAATCCGTCTTCAGTACTCTCCTGGCATTTGGCCATCTTCACATCAGTAGGTACCAAGAAAGACTGACTCTGTCCTTGGTAAATCGAAACAAGCGAGCCCACTGGGACTTTGATTGGGACTGCTTCTGGTTGCCTTTCTTCTTGGATACCAAGTTCAGAGAGTTCCATCACCAAGGAAATGATGTATGTCACTTTCTTTGGAACTAAATGAGGTCACTGCCTTGGCAACCACTTTGTCCTAACAGTTGCTTCCAATGGTCTCATGAGATGGAGTCTGCCCCAACTTCCTGTGACACTTTCGCAAGTTGGAATGGTATATCAACCATAGGCACTCTGGAACAGCTCTCCACACAGGCCTGGTTTGGTCCATCTTCTCTACAATAAGAAGTGAGAGGATGATTCAGATACATCAATTCATCCTGACCAGGTTGTTTGCCATGGAAGATGACTATTGCTCTCTCAGGTCCTTCATACCTGCCTAGAACTTCTCAGGGTATCATTTCTGCATAGATGTTTGAGGTTCTCAGCAGGTGGAAGGTCCCTTAATTTCTTGTATCGAAAGAACAACTCTTTCCCTGCTTTTCTGTAAAATGAGATTGAGGGAACAGTGTAAGCTTAGTGTTAATAACCGGTTCGATTTGGGTTAGGAATCATTCTGCATGATGAATAATGGTATTGGGAACCTGCAATATTTACTACACTATAGAGGTGAAATATAAGTATGAAAACAGAAATCTAGTTATGATTTGAAGCCAAGAAGGGCATAGGGCCCTTCATTGGGATACTTAGCTTTGAATTATGTTCTGTACAGATGTCTCTGATACATCGATATACAATGACATAGGACCTTGTACCTTGAATGATTGAATGTAGAAGATTGAATGTAGAAGAGAACATCCAGTCAAAAAGTGATAGTGGGTAGGATTTGGAAGAAAATCAGTAGGATTAGGAAGAAAAGTACGTATAGGATTTGGACAAAAAGATTTTGGCAATAGGGTTTCTGTTAGAGAGTGAATGTAAATGTCAGCACTTGTGAAGGGTCAGTCACTATGATAAACTGGGGAAAATATGTAGGAAAGCAGATAACAATATACACATTATGAAATCAGGCAAAGTATAAAGTGAGTGATAAGATTAGACATTTTAAACAGGGTTCATGTTGTATATATAATCTTAGGATCAAAAAAATTTAGTCACCAATAGGATTGACATTTGAGAGAATTAGGCAACATGGACATGGATGTTTTTAGTAATCCATGCTTACTTTCCTTTTAGGCTTTGGTACAATCATAAGTGTGACCTTTGCATTTTGTGTCCAAAATATTACTGTGATAAAATGTATATGTAAATCAGGTGACATGAGTATTTCTTCCACCATTACTGTGGACTGTGAAGTCATTAGGTCATCCTCCAATATCCTGGTGTTTCTTACAGCTACACTGGGATTGTGGTATTGGCTTAACTAAATACAAGAAGTTCAACTGGGACACAGTGCTGGAGGGAATATCTCACGTGTGGTGGGTCATGGTCTGCAAGAGAATGCACTGATCATGCTTCTATTACACAAAGATTTCCCCCTTGTCCATAGCAAACTTATTCGGAACATTTCCCTGAAACCTCTGCATATAACAAGATGCCTTTACATATAAGTGTCTGCTGGCTGCACCATGTCAGTCACAAGCCATTTGGAAGCCAATGGCAGATTCAGATTGCCCCACCACAGATCTTATATCATACACCTGCACACCACTGCTCTAGGCCCACTGCTCAGCAGACTCTAACTTACTGGCATCCCTGCTCTACAACATTTTCATGAAACCCAGTCAATCAAGGCACTGTCTGGTACACTCATGATCAGCAACAGGACATCCAACGGTTCTCCATTGCAACCTGGTCATGGGAAATTCAAAAAATTCAAGGTATTTATCTATCCATTTTCATGGATAAAGTTGGTTGCACTGTGGGTTTTAATTCATTCAGGAACCATTAAATGGTGAGGAAGCTCATTTCCATGAAAGCTCGGGAGAACTCTCACAGGCAAGGCTTCCCAAAGAGTGGACCGAAGGTCACATGAAGCCAGGCCCATTGAGTTCAAGCCCAGGTGGACCAAGTCATCTCTTCCAACCGCCACACAAATGACCACAAAAAAAAAAACAAAAACACTCCCACATGGCCCTCATCTTCTTTTATATGGACCCTCATCATTACCTCTGGCTGGAGGTTTTTATGAGGGGCGCAGCCCAAGTCAGTTTCCAAAATAATCTTTCTTGCCACTCATTTGCCTAAAGTCAGCGTGAACTGGAAACCCTTCCTGTGAACCAGGAGTGATCAAATATGCCTGCCATTAATACTACTCTACTTCTCCAATTTGAGGCCTACTGTCTCTGGGGTATAGATTCTTATGTGAATTGGAGTCATAAGAAAACCGAAGCTCCTATGAGCTACCCTCTGCAGGGCTTTGAAGACCCCATTTGAGTCTAGCAATTTGAACAAAAGTTCTTTAGCAATAGGGTTTTGGTTACAGAGTGATTGTAAATGTCATCATTGTGAAGAGTCAATCACAATGATGAGCTGGGGAAAATGTGTAGAAAAGCAGATATCAATAGAGACATTAGGAAATCAGGCAAAATACAATGTGAGTGATAGGATAAGACATTTTTAAAAGGGTTGAGGTTGAATATATAATCTTAGGAAGAAAAAATATGTAGTCACCAATAAGAATGATATTTGAGAGCATTAGGATAACAGGGCATGGATGTTGTTAGTAATACTTGCTCACTTTCAGTTTAGGCTTTGTTACAATCATAAGTGTGACCCTTGCACTTTGTGTCAGCAATATTACTGTGATGAAATATATATGTATATCAGGTGACTAGAGTATTTCTTCCACCATTTCTGAAGGTAATGTTTTAAAGAATTTTAAATTAGTTTGGGGATACAAATAGGTGTACCCTGTGTCGATTAATATAGAGATATTAGGATATGTATGCACCATTCCCTGAAGTTAGTTTTCAGTACTAGGAAACAAATATGTATTTCAGGTGGATGATTATTTCTGAGAATAATTTTGTGAAATGTTGAATATAAATCCACAACATGAACATGAATGAATTTAGGGAGTGTATATAAGACACATATATTACATATTTTGAAAAATCTGGAGAGTATATATATATGTATATATATATATATATATATATATATATATATATATATATATATACAAAAACACATTAAAATTTAGCAATATATGTGCCAATCGAAATTCACCATGAAATATATATCATCCACAGATCCAAAACTATTTATTTTTCTGAACTTGGATTTATGT
Organism: Callospermophilus lateralis; assembly: GCF_048772815.1. NCBI lineage: Eukaryota > Metazoa > Chordata > Mammalia > Rodentia > Sciuridae > Callospermophilus > Callospermophilus lateralis. Next base: position 22,905 of record NW_027515869.1, read on the forward strand.
ATAATGTTGTTCAACTAGGAAGCTCACCCATATATTGAATTTTCTCTTCCAACAGTTTTTAGGAGGAGTGATCTCTTCTCACAATTACTATCTTCCAGCCACCTCACAAGAATGTACGTGTGACACCAGGTAGGATTCTATATGTGCATATAAAAATACATGTGCTGCATAGGCTACAGAGAAATGGAGACAGAAATTCACATATTTATTAACTTTAAAACCACATGGAGAACTATTTCAATTAAAAATTGACTAGATTTATAACACCAACACTTTATCATGCAAAACGCAAGTCCAACTATACACCATGCCTCCTCTGAACTGCTTGTATTTCTATTCTGTTTGGGTTATTTTTCACCATCATATTAGGATTAGTAGTCAGAGTCTAGTAGGGTATGTGTTAGTGTCAGGGAATCAGCATTTCGCATGGAAAATAGGAAAATGTATCGAATGTGTATGCAAATATATGCTACATAAAAATCTTCCCACTCTCATCCAGATAAATGCCTTGCATTAGCTTCACCCCAAGTAAGAAACAATTAGAGGAGAAGAGTTAGAAAATCTGTGAATATATATCTGGAATGAAAATGCACAGGAGTTCACAACCTTGGAGGTGGTAGAGGAGTTTCCAAAAGTAAGGGACAGGGTTGATAGACCCAACCTGATCTTTTATTAAAATTGGGAACCATGTTGCCACAAAGCCATGAAAAAATAATTTTGGCTTTACTATAAATTACTGCAAATTCTGAACCTGCTTTGAATGCCTGCCTGTGCCTTGAACTCACCCATGCCTATCTCTCTGACCAGATAGCAGCCAACTCTGAAACTTTAGTGACACATCATAATTTTTGGCCTTTCCTGGCCAGACAATGACCCTCTCGTAGGTTCTAATGGTCATCATAATTTCTGATGTTGGGGCCAGCAAAAAAAATGTAAACTGCCATTAGTGTGATGCTTGGTAAAGTTCTTTTATCTGTAATTCCCCTTTTATGTAACTTTCTGGGCTATATAGCTGTGCTGTTGTAAAGGTGGGGTTGCTGTCTTGTTCCCGCCATTTTGTAAGGGGGAGGCAGCCCGTTCAGTTGAAATAATAAGCTTGCATTAATTTGATTTTAATTGGAATCAGTTGTCTTTTTTTTATTGGTTGTTAAAAACATTACAAAGCTCATGATATATCATCTTTCATACATTTGACTCAATTGGGTTTTGAACTCCCATTTTTACCCCAAATACAAATTGCAGAATCACATCGGTTACACACTCACATTTTTACATAATGGCATATTAGTGACTGTTGTATTCTGCTACATTTCCTTTCCCCTACTATCCCCCCTCCCCTCACCTCCCATCATCCCTCTCTACCTCATATGTTGTTGTTCAATTCTCTCCCTTGTTCCTCCCCCCCTTTCCCCTCACATCCTCTTCTATGTAATTTTGTGTAATATTGAGGGTCTCCTATCATTTCCTATGCTTTCCCTTCTTTCTCCCTTTCTCTCTCCCCACTCCTCTTTGTTTAATGTTAATCTTTTCCTCATGCTCTTCCTCCCTGTTCTGTTCCTAGTTGCTCTCTTTATATCAAAGAAGACATTTGGCATTTTTTTTAAGGATTGGCTAGCTTCGCTTAGCATAATCTGCTCTAATGCCATCCATTTCCCATGAAATTCTATGATTTTGTATTTTTAATTGCTGCATAGTACTCCATTTTGTACAGATGCCACTTTTTTTTTTATCCATTCATCTATTGAGGGGCATCTAGGTTGGTTCCACAATCTAGCTATTGTGAGTTCTGCCTCTATGATCATTGATGTGGCTGTATCCCTATAGTTCGCTCTTTTAAGATCCTCAGGGAATAGTCCGAGGAGGGCGATAGCTGGTTCAAATGGTGGATCCATTTCCAGATTTCCCAGGTATCTTCATACTGCTTTCCAAATTGGCCTTATCAATTTGCAGTCCCACCAGCAGTGTACAAGTGTACCCTTTTCCCCACATCCTCGCCAACACTTATTGTTTTTTGACTTCATAATGGCTGCTAATCTTACTGGAGTGAGATCATATCTTAGGGTGGTTTTGATTTGCATTTCTCTGACTGCTAGAGATAGTGAGCATTTTTTCATGTACTTGTTGATTGATTGTATGTCCTCCTCTCTGAATTGTCTGTTCAGGTCCTTGGCCCATTTGTTGATTGGGTTATTTGTTATCTTATTGTTAATTTTTTGAGTTCTTTGTATATTCTGGATATTAGGTCTCTATCTGAAGTGTGAGGGGTAAAAAATTGTTCCCAGGATGTAGGCTCTCTAATTACCTCTCTTATTGTTTCTCTTACTGAGAAAAATTTTTTTAGTTTAAGTAAGTCCCATTTATTTATTCTTGCTATTAACTCTAGGGCTATGGGCGTCCTATAAGAAATGTGAAGCCCAACCCCAAAGTATGTAGATCATAGCCAACTTTTTCTTCTATCAGATGCTGTGTCTCTGATTTGATTCCTAGCTCCTTGATCCATTTTGAGTTAACTTTTGTGCATGGTGAGAGAAAGGGATTCAGTTTCATTTTGGAGCATATGGATTTCCAATTTTCCCAGCACCATTTGTTGAAGATGCTATCCTTCTCCCAATATGCTTTTAGCCTCTTTATCAAATATAAGAAAATTTAAATTTTGTGCATTAGTCTCTGTGTCCTCTATTCTGTACCATTGGTCCATCTGCCTGTTTTGGTACCAGTACCACACTGTTTTTGTTACTATTACTTGGTAGTACAGTTTCTACTCTGGTATCGCTATACTTTCAGATTCACACTTCCTACTTAGGATTGCTTTTGCTATTCTGGGTCTTTTGTTTTTCCATATGAATTTCATGGTTGCTTTATCTATTTCTACAAGAAATGCCATTGGGATTTTAATTAGCATCGCATTGAACCTGTAAAGAACTTTGGGTAATAACGCCATTTTGATGATGTTAGTTCTGCCTATCCATGAACAGGGTACATTTTTCCATCTTCTAAGATCTTCTTCTCTCTCTCATTTTAGGGTTCTGTAGTTTTCATTGTATAAATGTTTCACCCCTTGTGTTAGGTTTATTCTCACGAATTTTATTTTCTTTGAGGATATTGTGAATGGAGGGGTAGACCTCATTTCCATTTCAGAAGTTTGTTGCTGATATACAGGAATTCCTTTGATTTATGCGTGTTGATTTTATATCCTGCCACTTTGCTGAATTCATTTATTAACTCTAGCAGTTTCCTTGTAGACCCTTTTGGGTCTGTTAAATATATTATCATGTCTTTTGCAAATAGTTATAATTTAAGTTCTTCTTTTCCTATTTTTATGCCATTAATTTCTTTTGTCTCTCTAATTGCTCTGGCTAGTATTTCAAGAACTAATTTGAATAGAAGTGGTGATAGAGGGCATCTGTGTCTTGTTCCAGAATTTAGGGGGAATGTCTTCAGTTTTTCTCCATTTAGGATGATGCTAGCCTGAGGTTTAGCATATATAGGTTTTACAATGTTGAGGTAAGTTTCTGTTATCCCTAGTTTTTCTAGTGTTTTGAACATAAAGGCATGCTGTACTTTGTCAAAATTTCTTTCTGCATCTATCAAGATGATCATATGGTTCTTGTCTTTAAGTCTATTGATGTGGTGAATAGTATTTATTGATTTCCGTATATTGAACCAGCCTTGCATCCCAGGGATGAATCCTACTTGATCACGTTGCAAAATTTTTTTGATATGCTTTTGTAGTGGGAATCAGTGGTCTTTTCTTGTGTCCTGGTCTAACATTTTGAAGTTCCCCAGTGAGATAACCCTGCCCCACCAGAACACAAGACCAGACTGCTGGAAATTCTAAAGCTGGCCTTCCCTCCAGGGCTCCTGGCTGGAGAGCCACTCTAGGGGGTGTGCAATTTGAGATGTTCCAAGGCCTTGGAGTGAGCCTTAGGTCCGGGGAGCACTGTAGTGAACCACCGCACTAATTCTATGAGCAAGCACCTGGTGGAGGAGGCCTCTATAAGTAGGTGGCGCCTTTATTACATCTGATATCCTGTTAAGGGAAATCTCTTCTGATGACATAGAGGTGGCCTGGGGAGGCTCACATATACTCCTGTCCAGGACAGTAATGAAAATTGTTCTGTCCTCTATTCTGTTCTGTGGGGAATTCTTCTGGAACGGTAGAGAGTTGCGGATGAGCAAGCACACGTTCCTACCCCGGAGCTTTAGCAAGATGTTGCATTGCTCCTCTGTTTTTCTGCTTCGTTGCTTGGTTTCTGTATTTTTGTGTTTTGCTCTGTGTTCTATATGTTTATTATTTGTTTGTTTTTGTGCGTTTTGTTGTGTGATTTCTGTGGTAAAAATTTAAGGATATTGGACGTGAAAATGGGTAACAAAGCAAGTAAGCCTAACACCCCTTTGGAATGTGTTTTAAAAAACTACGATGAACTTTATCCCCGTTTGTTAAGCAGGATGAGAGAAGCCCCTAGCTGGCTGCCTGGATCACACCCACTGCACAGGGCAATGACTGTTGGAGACCTAAGAACTGAGTATCTCCCAGGTTAACAAGTGAAACTCCTTTAAAACACCTTGTACCTCCAGATCAAGAGAGTCACAAACTTTGGGCAGAGTCCCCTGTGTTTCTCCTTTGTTAGCAAAGCAATAAACCTCCCATTTTTTTTGCAAAACCCTGTCCTCATTTTTAAATTGGCATTAATTGGTGTCAAGATCAGGAACCGAACTTTAAGTTACAAATTTTGATACACCACCCCCCCGCCGCCCGCCCCGGAACTTTTTGAGAGCTGACTACTGAAATGTTAGGAGATAGAGCTTGCTTGGGGTGGAACTGAACCAGAGGAGCTAATCCTGTAAGTAAAAAGAGGGACTGAGGGACTCTCAGCAGCTACTGAAGCCCTGTTGCTTCAGGGAATTTCCTCCTCCTTCCCTGCACTGTAAGGATTATGCCACCTCTGTCTTCTTAAAAAAGAGAAAAAGAAAAAGGGGACACTAAATGCAGTAAAGTCACCATGGAGACCCTTGATTTTACATTTCAGGTTGCCCCTCTGTGAAAACATCTGGTCCCCTTGTGGGGACATGTATGATGCCACTGGTGTAGGAGATTTTTCTCTTATCTGCTCTGTTTTAAAGGCTTCTGTCTGTCAGCCATACTCTGGAGCTCCTTTCTGTCTGTCTTTTGTTTTTGTATCTGGCCCTATAAGACATGTGCAATAATTTGTTGATATTTTAAATTGTTTCTTGGAAATGTTCTTAGATGAATGTGTGTCTAAATGATGATGTTTTATTGTAACAATGTGGTATCTGAATGGGTTTTTGAAGCATTGCACAATCTTGCAGTGAATAGTCAGGTTTTGGTAATTGTTTAGTTTATGATTTCAGATAATTCATGCCAGAGAACTTAAATACTTACAATTAACTTCCCAATTATTCAGTCTTTTATTTCACCAACTTTGAATTGGGTAGTCTGGAAAAATGTCACTGTGTGTACCAGTGCATTAATTTGGAGAAGGATAGTAAATCATAGTATATCTTTTGACAAAAAAAATATAAAGATATAAATTTTTTTGAATTGTATCTTAAATTTCTATCATAATTTTCAACATCCAAACCTGAAAATTATGGTTAAAATGCCTTAGGCCTGAGGTGTCTGCTCAGAATAGCAGTTTTTTCCAGCACCTTCCAGACCTCAACCAGGAATTATGTTGAAATGCAAATGAAGAAGTCTGCAAGCTCAGTAAGAGACTGATCTGAAGCCTAAGGGATAAAAAAAAGGTAAATTGTATGGTATCTGCTAAAGACTGTCCAGTCATTTTTTCGAGGACTCTTATTTTTTTCCTTAGATTCTTTATATTTTTTGAACTCATGATTTTGATCCTACAGACCTAGGTTAATGTTTTTCTGATCAGTTATATCTTTGACCAACTGTGGAGATTTTGAAACATTGCAATGGAGATTTCACCTGCGAAAAGCAACAAAGCCTTTATTATTATTATGTGTGCACACTTTTGTTACATGTTGTATGTATTTAATTTAAATTGGATAAACAGATAAAAATAAATGTCTTCATATTTAAGCTTACAAGTTTTTCTAGGTGTTCAAAAATTTAATAAAATATTAATTTTGACAAAAGATATAATATGCCTTGGTTCTAGGACTTTTCCTTCAACCAAAAAATGGTTTAAACTGTTGAATACATTTGTCTAATATTTTGATAAATAAGTAAAGTAAATTTGATATGGTATTACTCACTCATTAGTACTTTTGATTGACATCTGATTAATTTACTAAGGTCTGAATAAGTTTGTACTAAAATCTGTATAAGATTTTAAAAATCAGTCATGTTTTAAAGAGACAAAAATTTCTTAAAACATAAGTTTACCTATAACATTGTATTTATGAAGTTTTATTTTTCTAGAGCAAGCAACCATTAAAATTAAACTACTGATTAAATAAGAACTGTTATTTTAGAGCACTGTAATGCCATTTCTTTAAAAGCTAAATTTGATTAATGAAGAAACATCAATGTAATTGTGATGCTATTAATATGCTCATGTCTTCCACGTTTACAAGTCTATAAGGTAGAAACTTTAAAAGAGTATTATATCAAGCTGGTGTTCTGAAGCTGTATGGTAAAAACAATTTATTGGGGATTTATTTACCTGTTATCAATAAGATACGAAAAGTTTTATGTTACTTTTTACATTGGGCAACAATTTAAATATATTTTTAAGTTAATGAGGGCCTAATCTATGTAAATGTAAAAAACTTTCAGCCTTTCTTTAATTAATGTTTTAAATGTGATAGCATATGGTGTTAGCTAATGTTCATATAACCTCAAACAATTTATGTAAACTTTGTAAAATGATATTTAAAAAACAAAGATCAGCTTTAGAACTAAAACACTTAAGATTTATAAAGAGCCATGCCTTACCTGAAATAAGGCTCTGTGTCCGATCTTAATACATGTGAGAATGACTACGAAAGCAGTAGGTAAGTTTGTATTTCAATCAAAGTTATGTTCAAAAGTCTTTTTTTTTCTGTCAAGATTACTAGGATCTCAAACAGGGGATATAATGTAAAACTCAGCCAAAAAATTCAGGGTAGCTATTACGCAAACTTAGTGTTTTTATTCTTGTTAAAAAATTTTATTTTGTAATTTCCTTATAAGTGATCTTATAAGATTCTCTGTTATTGTTTTACAGAAGTGTTGCTTTAAGAACAAAACATTGGTTAATTTAAGATAATAAGTCGTCACCTAAAAGATAGACAGAATAATACAGATCCCAATTAATTAAAAGATAAATAGTTATAAAGGTATCGCCATTAAAGCTCAGTACTCTTAAAATAAGGCTGTTAAATTCTATTCACTGGATTTTTAAGATTAGGATATAAAATTAAAGTTAAATGAAAAGGGCCAAGAAAACCTATATTTGGCTCTTGCCCTCTGAGTCAGTCTGAATCCAGGGAACAGGGGACTTCTCTAAAGAACTTTGCAACTCTGGGCCACATTACTTCCTGATCAGGGAGATTAATGAGACCACTGGAGAACAGAAAGCCAATCAGTGCATTTGCTACAATGAGAAGAGTCAACAGAGAAGGGAGACATCCCTGATGCTCCCGAGAAAAGCCACATGTTCAAGCATGACCTGCACCCACCTATCACAAATGGCACTAGTGGAACTAAGAAGCTGCTCTCAAGTTTCCCCAGGAATTACTCCCATAAAATCTCAGCTGACTGGTAACAATAGATAGAAACAAAAGTCAGTTTGACTGTGTCATCTTAAACACTTAGCAAAGACAGTTACAACCAAAATACAGCAATTCCTGGGCATTTTAATTAATAATAATAATAATAATAATAATAATAATAATAATAATATTTTAAGGTATACACTTTATGTTAGCCTCCCAAAATAAGTAAGACTAGAGGCTACAAAGAATTCTCAGACAGGAATGCCTGATAACTATAAAAAGAGACTATCAAGAGGAGCTGCCAGAGGCAGAAGTATTTAGTTAAAGGCCTACAGATATTCCTAACCTACAGAGGTAGGCTTGGTATTTGCTAGTATGATTATCCAGCCATTGAGTAACAGAATTAGAGGTTTCTCTATTAGACACAGAGGTCATACTAGTAAAAGTATTTTGAAAGATCAGATGACATTAAATTATTAAACTCTATCTTATGGGGAGGGACAACTTTAACACTAAAATTTAAATGTTAGGTTGACAGTCCAGATAACTGGGAATATTAAAGACTGGTGAGGAAACTTCTATACAGTCACATGTTCCAGCTGCTGCAACATTATTCAGTACTCATGGTTTTTGTTTCTCTCATAGAAGAACCCATCCCCAGATGACGTTACAACCTGTTATTCCCCAACCAGACTTCAAACCGAACTAACTTCTAAAAGGCAACTCATGTCCCTCAACTGACTTATAAAAGGCAACTCATGTACCTTATGCCATGCCCCCTCACATCACGCTCTCTCAGCTTAGAAGAAGCCAAAATGAGTGATGTTTCTCTTCTTAAAACAATGGAGCCAAAAATAAATAGACTATAAATATAAGTAATTAATTAAGTCAGGTAAAACCAGGGAGACCGGTTTTTGGAGAGTTCTAAAAATTTGGAGACTGTTGCCTGAGGGATTAAAATTCCCTCAGTGTTCTTTCCCTAACCTATCAAAGATTTGAAAGGCACACATTAGAAAAGGGGGGAATGATAGATCCAACCTGATCTCTTATTAAAATTGGGAGCCATCTTGCCTCAAAGCCATGCATAGAAAATTTTGGATTAACTATAAATTACTGCAAATTCTGAATCTGCTTGGAATGCCTGCCCGTGCCTTGAACTCACCCATGACAGGCTCTCTGACCACATAGCAGCCCTCTCTGAAACTTTAGTGACGCCTCATAAATATTCGCCTTCCCTAGCCAGACAACGACCCTCTCTGAGGTTCTAATGGTCTTCATAAATTCTGATGTTTGGGCCAGCAAAAATAAAATGTAAACTACCATTAGTGTGGTGCTTGTCAAAGTTGAGTTATCTGTAAACCCCCATTTGTGTAACTTTCTGGACTATAAAGCTGGGCTGTAGAAAAGGTGGGGTTGCTGTCTTGTTACCGCTGTTTTGTGAGGGAGAGGCAGCCCGGGGAGTGGAAATAATTAGCTTTAATTAATTTGACTTTAATTTGAGTCAGTTGTCTTTTCTTGCATCTTGGTCTAACAGGTAAACACTGCACAACCATGGGGCTCTGCCGGCCTAAAGACTTCTGGAGAAACTGCCTCTGAGTTTGGGCTCTTGAAATATATGTTGTTCTCAGGAGCTTTAACTTACTTTGTAGTGAGACCATCAAAGCTGGGTCTGCATATATGTATCCTGGAGGACATGGTTTCTTATTTTTCAATGAACATGAGGCAGCAGTGCTGAATTCTCTTTGTTGGTAAACTGTGGCCACTGAAGGCAAAGTGTCTCCCCGTGTGGACTGTGAAGTCATATGGTCATCCTAAACATTTCGTGGTGTTTTTTGCTGCTGTACTGGGAGTTTATATTTTCTTCATGAAATACAAGTAGTTCAACTGGGACAAAGTGCTGGAGGGAGTTCTGTCACGTGTGGTGGGTCAGGGTCTGCAGGAGAATGCACCAACCAGGCTTCTATCCCACATAGCTTGCTCCTTTGAAGATAGCAACCTGATTCTGAACATTGCCCTGAAACTTCTCCAAATAACAAGATGCCTTAATATGGAGAGGTTTCAGACATATAAGGGATTCCTGGCTGCACCAGGTAAGCCACAAGCCATTTGGAAGTCAATGGCAGATCCACATGGCCCCACCACAGATGTTTTATCACACACCTGCACACAACAGCTCTGGGTCACTACTCAGCAGGCTTCAACATACTGGCATCTCTGTTCTACACCATTTTATGAAACCCAGTCAATCAAGGCACTGTCTGATACACTCATGATCATCAACAGAACATCCAAAGGTTCTCCAGTGCCACGTGGTCATAGAAAAGTGAAAAATTTCATGGTATTTATCTAGCCATTTTTCAAGACTGTATTAGGAGACACTGTGGATTTCAATTCATTCAGGAACCATTAAATGGTTAGGAAGCTAATTTCAATGAAAGCTCTAAAACTCGCATAGGCAAATCTCCCCAAAGAGTGGACAAAAGGTCACATGAAGCCAGGCCCATTGAGGTTTACAATGTGAGGTCTATGTGTGTTTTGACTCTCAACTATGGCTGCCAAGTCTTTCAGAATAAAATCGTGTGATATCCTGGCTGAGATTCCCAGTGCTCTGTGGAAAGCCACCCTTGGCCTAGATCTCAGTTTTCAAGGGTGACTCTCATACATGGCCTCCTAAAATCCCAACACAATTCATGGCAATACTTCTCTGAGGTCAGTTCCAGAACTCAGTCTCTATGGGGATTCACACCAGAGTTCAAGCCCAGGTTGAGCCAGTATTCACTTCCAACCAACACACAAATGACCACAATTAAAACCATAACACTCCCACATGGCCCTTATCTTCTTCCATATAGACAATCAACATAACCTCTGCCTGGAGGTTTCCATGAGTGGCACAGCCCAAGACAGTGTCCAAAATAAGCTCCCTTGCCCCTCATTTGCCTAAAGTCAGGGTGTTCTGGACACCTTTACTGTTATCCTGGAAAGATCAAATAGGCCTGCCTTTAATCCTGCTCTTTTTCTCCAATTTGAGTCGTACTGACTGACAGGGATGAATTCTTTATGTGATTTGGAGTCATGAAAAAAACAAAAGCACTTATGGGCTAGCCTCTGAACGGCTTTGAAAAACTCATTTGACCCAAAGGATCCGTATTCTCACTTATGGAGGTCAGGAACCTAACAGAGAAAGGCAAGAGACTTCTTCCACAATGACTGATCTTATTGCCATTTTGGTTTTGGATGTTCACATGGGATCTTTCTTTAGATACATTAGGTCCTGAGAATCTAAGCCATAGCCTCACACAGGGCCAGGAGGCTGATTCAGACACATCACTTTCCAAAGCAATTTAAAAAAAAGAGCCACAGGTGATGCTTATTTATTTCCAATTTAAAACTCTTTTCTTCAGACTTCACACAGAGGTGGCCTGAGGCAAAGACCTTCCTGATATTCAGGGCAACTGAACAATAGGTAAGCAAAAGGCCCAAAGCAGGGTTTCTCCACTGAGACTGTACTGGTCACACTGATATCTGAGTTTTCTGAGATGCTCCCATTCCCTTCAGCTATCCAGTAATGGCTATGTAACAGAGCATGGAGGTGGTACATATCTTGGACACAATACCATGAGTTTATTCTGGAGTTTGGCAAGAATTCAGGAAGAAAACTGGAACTTAGGAAGCCAGCAGGTGTTGCCCTTCGATACAGCTATTCATCAATTGGCCCTTCATCAATTGGGCAGGATGAATGCTGGGAAACTTTCTACTAGACTGGACACATCCCCTGATGCATTCACTTTTCGAATGTCTACAATCACGGACTCTCAGATACACAGACATACAAACACAGGGCTTGTCAAATGATTTTGTAGAAACAGTCCCCTCCAAACCAAACATACCACCTTTCATACCTATTCTCAGAACATGAGACAAAACCAATAACTCAAACCCACACCCACAAATGCACCTCCTTCCCCCAAGTAGATCTGTGACTATCCCGAGTGTCCTCTGACTGGTGGGCCATAGGATGTTCCCAAGAAAAGGCCTGTCCTGTCTCAGATCTGTACTCATTGCCCAAATCTGTGAAGTTGTCAAGAGCCAGCGGTGAGCCACTACCTGTTTTCTCAGGAAAGGCCCCTCTTCAGAGCTCTCCTGGCATTTGGCCATCCTCACATCAGTAGGTACCAAGAAAGACTGAATTTGCCCTTCGTAAATCCAAACAAGTGAGCCCACTCGGAGTGGGACTGGGACTGGCTCTGGGTGCCTGGTTTCTTTGATCCAAAGTTCAGAGAGTTCCATCACCAATGAAATTAGGTAGGTTACTTTCTTCAGGAACTAAATGAGGTCATTGCCTTGGCAACAACTTTGTCCTAACTGTTGCATCCAAGGGTCCCATGAGATGGAGGCTGCCCCTACTTCCTTTGACATTTTCACAAGTTAGAATTTTATATCAACCATAGGTACCCGGGATCAGCTCTCCACAGAGGCCTGGTTTGGTCCATCTTTTCTACATTAAGAAGTGAGAGGCTGATTCAGACACATCCCAACATTCTGACCAGGTTGTTTTCCATGGAAGTTGACTTTTGCTTTCTCAAGTCTATCGTAGATGCCTTCACCTTCTCCAAGATCTATTCTGCATGTATCTTTGAGCTTCTCAGCATGTGGAAGAACCTCTGTGGTCCTGTATTGTAAGACCAACTCTGTTGCTGTAATTCTGTAAAGTTAGATTGACGTAACAGTGTATGGTTAGGGTTAATAACAGGTTCGATTTGGGTTAGGAATCATTCTGCGGGATGAATAATGGTATTGGAAACCTGGAATATTTACAAGAATATATAGGTGAAATATAAGTATTGAAACAGAAATCTAAGTAAGATTTGAAGCCCTGAAGGGCATTGGGACCTTAGTTAGGATACTTAACTTTGAATTATATTCTGCACAGTTGTCTCAGATAAATCGATATACAATGGCATAAGACCTTGTACTTAGGACGATGGAACGTTAAGAGAACATCCAGTCCAAAAGGGATGGTCAGTAAGATAAGCAAGATAATTGGTAGATTTTGGAAGAAGAGTGAGTATAGGATTTGGACAAAAAGTTCTTTAGTAATAGGGTTTTAGTTAGAGAGTGAATGTCAATATCAGAACATGTGAAGGGTCAGTCACAATGATGAACTGGGGAAATGATGTAGGATAGCAGATATCAATAGAGACATAAGGAAATCAGGCAATGTATAAAGTGAGTGATAGGATTAGACATTTTCAACAGGGTTGAGGTTGAATATATAATCTTAGGAAGAAACAAATATGTAGTCACCAATAGGATTGACATTTGAAACCATAAGGCAACATTAACATGGATGATTTTAGTAATCTATGTTTACTTTCCATTTAGGCTTTCGTACAATCATACGTGTTACATTTGCATTTGGTGCCCAGATTATTACTCTGAAAAAAATACATATGTAGATCTGGTATCATGAGTATTTCGTCCACCATTTCTGGGTGCAGTATTTTGAAGATGTATAAATTACTATTTGGGGTTCAAAGAGTTGTACCCTGTGTCTATGAATATAGAGATAATGCATGAATACACCATACTCTGAATAAATAATATAAGTGGATCCATCTTTAAATAATGGATTGAATTGATATCTGAAAATATATAAGGGATCTCATGTTGATATACAATCATTCATTCCAACAAGTTGTACATCTAATGGGGATATTAGGGTTTTGTTTTATCATGAAGGGTTGTGTGAGATTTGCTTCAAAAGTGATTATGGAAATCAAAAATAATGTGTTTGGAAAAAAGTCTCATGAAAAGACCAGTTAAGAAACATTGAGCAATACATGTGTTCTGAAGGAGGAAGTGATTGAATGTGAAACAAATGCCTATAAATTTGCTAACTTGTGGATGAAATATATATCGTATGACTTGCATGAACTGAAGAAATTGTAATGTATCAGTGTTGAATAAAACTGAATGTCAAAATACACATCATGTCCCATAGAAATCTACTTGCATTGATGTTAAACTGGGTCAGTTACTGTAGAAATATTAGGATTTGTATGCACCATTCACTGAATTTAGTTTTCAGTACTAAAAACAAATATGCATTTTAGGTGGATGTATATTTCTCAGAATAATCTTGTGAAAAGTTGATTATAAATTCACATACATGAATATGAATGAATTTAGGGAGTGCATAATAAGACCCATTTTTTATATTTTGAAAAATCTTGAGAGTATATATATATATATATATATATATATATATATATATACTACATATGAGTTTATATATATATATATATATATATATATATATATATATATATATATATACTACATTTATATATGAACATGAATGAATTTAGAGGGTGTAAATAAGACACATGTATTTCATATTTTGAAAAATCTGGAGAGTGTGTGTATGTGTGTGTGTGTGTGTGTGTGTGTGTGTGTATACATATCCACACAAACACAGATATTTAAAAGTAGCAATATATATGCCTATCAAAATTCACCATAAAATATATATCATCCACAGTTCCAAAAATATTCATTTTTACTGAACATGGATTTATGATTAATGTTGTTCAACTAGGAAGCTCACCCATATATTGAATTTTCAGTTTCAAAAGCGTTTAGGAGGAGTGATCTATTCTCACAATTTGTATATGCCAGGTCAGCCACCTCATAAGAATGTACATGTGGTACCAGGTAGGATACTATATTTGCATATAAAAATACATGTGCTGAATAGGCTACAGGGAAAGAGAGATAGGAATTCACATATTTGATAACTTTAAAAAAAATGGAGAACTATTTCAACATAATATTAACTTGATTTATAACACCTACCTTATATAATGCAAAATACAACTCCAAATATAAACCATGCCTCCTCTGAACTGCTTGAATTTCTATTCTGTTTTAGTTATTTTTCTCCATCATATTAGGATAAGTAGTCAGAATCTAGTACGCTATGGCTTAGTGTCAAGGTTTCAGTATTTCTAATTGATAATTGGAAAATGATTCCAATGTGTATGCAAATATGTACTGCTCAAAAATCTTCCCACTCTGATCCAGAACAATCTCTTGACATTACATTCACCCAAAGTAAGACCAAATTAGAGGAGAAGAGTAAGGAAATCTGTGAATGCGTATCTGGAATGGAAAATGCTCAGGACTTCACCACCTTGGATGTGGTAGAGGAGTTTCTCAATTTAAGGGACAGTGTAAACACTCCACAAACTTGGAGCTCCGCTGACCTAAGCACTTCTTGAGAAACTGCCTTTGAGGTTGGGCACTTGAAATATTTGTTCTTGTCAGGAGTTTTAGCTTCTTTTGTAGTGATACCATCAAAGATGGGTCTGCATCGATGTGACCTGGAGGACGTGATTTCTTATATTCCAATGAACATGAGGCAAAAGTGATGAATTCTCTCTTCGTAGGTAAACTGTGGCTACTGGGCCTAAGTGTCTCCACGTGTGGACTGTGAAGCCATTTGGTCATCCTCCACTTTTCATGGTGTTTCTTGCTGCCCCATTGGGAATTTGGTATTTGCTTCATGAAATACAAAAAGTTCAACTGGGCAAAGTGCTGGAGAAAGTTCTGTCACGTGTGTAGGATCAGGGTCTACAAGAGAATGCACCACCGAGGCTTCTATCACTCATAGCTTACCCCCTTATAAACTGCAACCTGATTCTGATCATTGCCCTGAAACCTCTCTGTATAACAAGATGCCTTTACATTGAAGGGTCTTTTGGCTGCACATGTCAGTCACAGGCCATTTGGAAGACAATGGCAGATACACGTGACCCCACCACAGATGATTTATCACACACCTGCACACCACTCTAGGCTCTAGGCCCACTACTCATCAGGCTCCAATTTACTGCCATCTCTGTTCTACACCATTTTCATGAAACCCAGTCAATCAAGGCTCTGTTTTGTACACTCATGATCAGCAACAGGAGATCCAATGTTTCTCCAGTGCCAGCTGGTCATGGGAATTTTCAAACATTTCATGGTATTTGTATCGCCATTTTTCAAGGATTTAGTTGGAGGAACTGTGGGTTTCAATTCATTCAGGAACCATTAAATTATGAGGAAGCTCATTTCAATGAAAGCTCTGGAGAACTCTCACAGACAAGTCTTCCCAACGAGTGGCCAAAAGATCACATGAAGCCAGGCCCATTGATGTCTAAAATGTGAGGTCCATGTGTGTTTTGACTCTCTACTATGGCTGCCAGGTATTTCAGAATAAAATCCTGTGATATACTGTCTGAGATTCCCAGTGGTCTGTGGAAAGCCACCCTTGGCCTAGATCTCAGTTTCCATGGGCGACTCTCATGCATGGCCTCCTAAAATCCCAACACAATTCATGGCAATACTTCTCTGAGGTCAGTTCCAGAACTCAGTCTCTAAGAGAAATCACACCAGAGTTCAAGCCAAGTTGGACCCAGTCATCTCTTCCAACTGCCACACAAATGACCACAATTAAAACCAATATACTCCCAAATGGTCCTCATTGTCTTCCATATAGACAATCCTCATAACCTCTGGCTGGAGGTTTCCATGAGGGGCGCAGCCCACGACAGTGTCCAAAATAAGCTCCCTTTCCCCTCATTTGTGTAATGTCAGGGTGGCCTGGACACCCTTTCTGTTAAATAGGAGGGATCAAATATTCCTGCCATTAATACTGCTCTGCTTCTCCAATTTGAGGCATACTGATTTTGGGGTTTAGATTCTTAATGTGAATTGGAGACATGAGAAAACCCAGGCACCTATTTGCTAGCTTCTGCAGGGCTTTGAATAACTCATTTAATCAAATGGATCCCTATGCTCACCAGATGGAGGTCAGGAACCTTACAGAGTAAAGCGAGAGACTTCATCCACAATGACTGCTCTTTTGGCCATTTTGGTTTTGGATGCACACATGGGATCTTTCTTTAGATCCATCAGGTGCTGAGAATCTAAGCCACAGCCTCACACAGAGCCAAGAGGCTGATTCAGACCCATCCCATTCCAAAGCAATTAAGCAAAGAGACACAGGTGATGTCCATTCATTTCCTTTTGAAAATTGTTTTCTTCAGGCTTCACAAAGAGGTGGCCTGAGGCAAAGACCTTCCTGATATTCAGGGCAACAGAACCATAGGTAAGCAAAAGGACCAAAGCAGGGTTTTCCCACTGACACTTTACTGGTCACACTGATATCTGAGTTTTATGATATGCTCGCCATTCCCTTCAGCTATCCAGTATATGGCCATGTCACAGAGTTTGGAGGTGGTACATATTTTGGACACAAAACCATGAGCCTATTTTGGAGAGTGGCCAGGTGTTGACCATCCATAAGGCAAGCCGGAGTCCACTCATAAATTGGGCAGGATGAATGCTGGGAAGCTTTCTACTAGACAGGACACATCCATTGATGCTTTCTCTTTTCTAATGTCTACTACCACGAACAGAGTGGGATACACAGACATAGAAACACTCACCTTGTAAAAAAACTCACTAGAAGCAGTTGACTCCAAACCAAAAGAACTGCCTTTCCTACCTATTCTCACAACATGAGACAAAACCACAAACTCACACCCACACCCACAATGTCACCTCCGTTCCCCAAGTAGGTCTGTGACTATCCATAATGTCCTCTGACAGGTGGGCCGTACTATGTTCCCTCAAAATGGCCTGTCTTGTCTCAAATCTGGTCTCAAGGCCAACTCTGTGAAGTTGTCAGAAGCCAGTGTTGAGCCACTACCTGCTTTCTCAGGAAAGGACCCTCTTTAGAGCTCTCCTGGCATTTGGTCATTTTCATATCAGTAGATACCAAGAAAGTCTGACTCTGTCTTTGGTAAATCCAAACAAGTGAGCACACTGGGACTGGGATTGAGACTGGCTCTGGGTCCCTGGCTTTGTGGATCCCACATTCAGAGAGTTCTATCCCCAAGGAAGTTAGTAGGTCACTTCCTTTAGGAACTGAATGAGGTCACTGCCTTGGCAACCACTTTGTCCAAACAGTTTCTTCCAAAGGTCCCATGAGATGGAGGCTGCCCCTATGTCCTGTGACACTTTCAGAAGTTCGAATTGTATATCAACTATAGGCACCCAGGAACATTTCTCCACACAGTCTTGGTTTGGTCCATCTTCCCTACATTAAGGAGAGAGTGGCTTATTCTGTCACAACCCTTCATCCTGACCAGATTGTTTGCCATGGAAGATGACTTTTGCTCTCTCAGGTCCTTCATAGCTGCCTACATCTTCTCCAGGGATCATTTCTGCATGGACTTTTCAGGTTCTAAGAAGGTTGAAGATCCCCTACATTCCTGTATTGTAAGACCAACTCTGTCCCTGCTCTTCTGTAAAATTAGATTGAGGGAACAGTGTATGTTTATGGAAATAACGGGTTCGATTTGGGTTAAGAATCATTCTGTGGAATGAATAATGGTATTAGGAACCTGCGATATTTACAAGAATACAGGTGAAATAGAAGTATGAAAACAGAAATCTAGGTAAGACTGGAAGCCCAGAAAGGCATTGGGCCCTTGAGTGGGATACTTAGCTTTGAATTACGTTCTGCACAGGTGTCTCAGATAAATCAATATACAACGGCATAGGACATTGTACCTTGGATGATTGAATGTCAAAGGGAACATCCAGTCAAAAAGGGATAGTCGGTTGTATTAGGAAGACAGTCGGTAGGTTTAGAAAGAAGAGTGAGTATAGGATTGGGACCAAAAGTTCTTTAGCAATAGCATTTCCGGTAGAGAGTGAATGTATGTGTCAGCACATATGAAAATTCAGTCATAATGATGAACTGGCAAAATATGTAGGAAAGCAGATATCAATAGAGACATTAGGAAATCAGGCAAAGTATAAAGTGAGTGATAGAATTAGACATTTTCAACAGGGTTGAGGTTGAATTTATAATCTTAGGAAGAAAGAAATATGTAGTGACCAATAGGATTGACATTTGAGAGCATTAGGCAACCTGGACATGGTTTTTTTTAGTAATCCATGCTCACTTTCCATTTAGGCTTTGGTGAAAGGTTAATAAAATAGGTACTTGTCACTTCCTGTTTTTCTTTATGCTTAACAAAACACTGTTGAAATCTTGAGAACTGTTTGCTAATCTTGTTACCAGAATGTGCTGTCCCCAACTGCCAAACTGCAGAATGTACTCCCTCACCCGTTTGCTCGCAAACCGACCACTCGCCCTGACCCATCAATAAAGTTCCCTCCCTGCCCTCTCCTAAGAAATCATTTAAGCTCTGCTTAAGCTGTTCTCAGGGGTCTCTGCTCTATTCAAGTGAGCTCTGAGCCCCAGCATGCTGGACACCCAATAAACCCTTTGCTGTTGCAATTGACAGTCTCTTGGTGGTCTCTTCCTCTGACGCTTGCCTGACCTTTACATCTGGAGGCCCCAGCAAAATCCGACAGCGGCGGAAGAATGACCCCCAACAGGCTCCTCTCAGGGTAAGTAAGGCGCCTCTTTCTGATTTCAGGTTTCAAGTTAGGGCTTGAAAAAATTGCTATCATTGATGAGCATGAGCTCTCTCTGATGGTGGCTGACAGACGTGTCACAGAGCTACAGGCCACGTCCGTGGGGGACCCCGAAGAGGACTCTGGAATTCGAGGAACAAAAGTCTCCTCGAGTCAGTGGTATTTTGTTTTGGATTCGGGATTGCCATCCCATCAGGTTTTGCCGGCTACTGAGTCCTGGTCTCAGTAATGGACGTCCATTGCCTGTCTTTATTTTCTTGTCTTGTGTGTGTCGTGTGTCATTGCTTTCACTGTGTATCTTTCATTATGGGACAGAGCACTTCAAGGCCTCTGTCCCTGACCCTTGATCACTGGACCAAAGTACGCTTAAGGGCTCAGAATCTTTCTTTTTCAGTAAAACACCGGACCTGGCAGACACTCTGTGCCTCAGAATGACCCACCTTTGGAGTATGGATGGCCCCCAGAAGGATCTTTCTACTTCCCCCTAATTTGAAAAATCAGAGAAATTGCCTTTCACCTGGGGCCACATAGCCATCCAGATCAACAGCCATATATCTCAACTTGGCAGGATCTCTACAAATCTCCTGTTTCGTGGATGAAGTCTTTCCTTGTCCGTGCCTATGCTCCTACTCTTTTTCCCATGATTCTATCTCTCAAACCCTCTTCTCTTCCTCCTCCACCCTCTGTTCTCCCTGAGTCTCAAGACTCTACTGGAGTCTCCTCCCCCTCCTTATCCCCTGCCCTCGTCTACTAACCCCCAACACCCTCTAAGTGATTCCTCTGCTGCTGACTCAGCCTCTCCGCCATTGGAGGAAGCCAGGCAGGCCCAGCGCCCTCGAGATTATATTCCTGTGGCACACACAGCTCCTCCTTCCCTGGAGGAAGCTGGGCCGGCTAAAAGAACTCAAAGAACTTGCTGGCGTTTTCACACCTGCCTACTTGGGATGACTGCCAACAACTCCTAGGGACTCTTCATGACAGAGGAATGAGAGAGAAACCTCCTGGAAGCTAGAAAAAAAATACCCTAGGACCAGATGGGTGTCTGAAACAACTTCCCAACATAATCAAAGCCAGCTTCCCCTTGAACTGACCCAACTGGGACCCCAACACATTTGAAGGTAGGGAGCATCTGTCCACTTATTGCTGGGCTCTAATAGAGGGTTTCCAAGTGGCTGCTAGGCGACCAACTAATTTGGCCAAAGTAAGAGAGATTATTCAAGGGCCTGATGAATCTCCCTCTATGTGTCTAGAGAGAATTATGGAGGCATATAGGAGATATTCTCCTTTAGATCCTCAAGCAGAGGTGCTGGGGGGGGGGGTTGACGAATAACTTGTGTACGTTGATATAGCAGGAGTGGAAGCCATTTATTGTAGAATAAGAGCAGTATTTATACATTTTACACAGCTTATCTAATTAGCTTCCAGGTGTGGGAGAACCATTGTAGCTTAGTTATTCGGATTGAAAATGACCAAACATCAGGGACGCTGGTAGCATCTTCTGTGGCTGCAGCATCCCAGGCAGCCCCAGATGGCCCTGGGGAGTGTCCCGGACTCAAACTGCTTCCGGGCACAGGGAGAAAAAGCTTGCAAGACTATGCCTCCAGGTCAGGTCTAGATTTGGCCTCGCAGTGGCGATCTGCTCCCCCTGGGCAGGGGGGCGGGCAAGAGCCCGCAACTGCCGCTTGGAAAATTCTTGCTGCGCCATGATCGGCTTGGGCAGGTGGCAGCCGCCTTGTCGTTTCACGCACCCTCCGGTATCAAAAAGTATTCAGTAATAGCCTTTTGCTTCAACTTTTTTCCTGATAATCCTTCTTCTTCTGAACTTTCTTTTTCTTTCTGACTAGAGTTTCTGGGCTTTTATCAACACATGCCCTAACTATTCTTGGTTCCACTGGGGTGCCTTTTTCCCTTATCAATTTACTTCTCACCCCTTCCATATTTTCATCACAAAGACAATACAACATTTCAAGACAAAACAAGACACAAACATACTGCATTAATCTTCTCCATTTTCTCGAAATGGCCATTTTTTCTCTCGCCCTATCTGCCTAGGGACGAGCAGACTGCTCCCGTCCTATCTATGGACGGGCAGCTTTTTTCGTCACTTACCCCTGAGTGTCCCAGGGCTCCTTGTATGGGCCACCATCTGCCGGGGGGGGGTGACGAATAACTTGTGTACGTTGATACAGCAGGGTGGAAGCCATTAATTGTAGAATAAGAGCAGAATTTATACATTTTACACAGCTTATCTAATTAGCATAAAATAGACACAGCAGTCAACCAATTAGGAATCTCCACACTTAATGGCTGGCTTTTGTTACTTCACAAACCACTCCCTCTGGCATTTGGCCAGGTGCCATCCAGACTTGTTTACAGACTTTAACATTTCTCTGGCAAAATAACAGGTGCCAATCTGACTTGTTTGCAGACCTTAACACAGAGGATCAAAAGCATCTGTCACGATGGCCTTCATTGGGCAAGGTGCCCTGGAGATTAAAAGAAAGTACAACACTTAGATGGATTACAAGATATGACTTTGTGAGAATTAGTCAGAGAAGCCGAAAAAAGTATACTATAGGAGAGAAACTGAGGAAGAGAAGGAACAAAGGAGGGAGAATGAAAGGGAGCAAAGGGAGGATGAGAGAAGCAAAAGACAGATTAAGGTATGGACTAAAGTCCTGGTCACAACAACAAATAGGCCAGAAATTAAGAAACAGGGAGACAGGAAGGGATACTTGGGCCCACGCCAAATGACACCCCTGGCCTCAGATCAATGTGGCTACTGTAAAGAAAAAGGACACTGGGCCAAAGAGTGCCCTAGAAAGGGACAGCCATGCCAGCCAGACATTCTGACTCTGGAGGATAACTAAGAAAGCCGGGGCTCAGATCACCTCTCCAAGCTCAGGGTAACTTTTGAAGTGGAGGGGACCCCCAGTAAACTTTGAAGTGGATACTGGGGCAGTATTCTCTGCCCTTAAGGCCACATTGCGCCCTCTATCCAATAAAAGGTATCTAGTTCAAGGGGCTAACGGCAGTAAATATCGGGCTTAGACAACTAAGAAGACCATGGACCTGGGGAAAGGAAAAATCCATCAATACTTCCTAGTAATCCCAGAATTCCCGGCCCAATTGAGATCTGCTCACCAAGCTCCAGGCCAGAATAACTTTTAACCCTGAAGGCCCCTAAGTGAAATTTCTAAATCTTTCAGTAAAACTCCTATAGTCACGGCATTAACTATGTCAGTTGAAGATGAACATCAACTCTTCACACCCCCCCAAGACTGATCAAACAGGCAAGCTTTCCCAGAAATGGATAACAGATAACCCAGATGCCTGGGCAAAAAATGCTGGGTTAGGCTTAGCCATGAAAAAAACTTCAATAACAGTGGAGTTAAATACCTCAGCCTCCCCATTCAATGTCAGAAAATATCCTCTGAGCAAAAAAGCTAAAGATGGGATAAGGCCCCATATTCAGAAAAATCTGGCCTTTGGGTCCTAAGGCCCTGTCAATCAGCCTGGAACACTCCCTTGCTACCAGTAAAAAAGGCCAGGAACCGAGGACTATGCCCCATTCAAGACCTAAGAGAGATCAACAACAGAGTGCAGGATATTCACCCCATGGTACCTAATCCGTACAATCTGCTTAGCACTCTGAACCCTGAGTGGAAACGGTATACTGTTCTGAACTTAAAATATGCTTTCTTTTGCTTACCTCTGCATAAAGATAGTCAGTTGCTGTTTGCTTTCGAGTGGGTAGACCCAGAAACTGAAACATCTGGTCAACTAACTTGGAATAGACTCCCAAAGGGGTTCAAAAACTCCCCCACTCTTTTTCATGAAGCAATCCACAGAGATCTCAACAACTTCAGAACTACACACCCCAAAGTCACCCTGCTTCAAAATGTGGATGACCTGCTGCTGGCAGCCAACACCAAGGAAAACTGTGAGTCTGGGACCCAAGCACTATTATATGAGCTTGCTCAACTCGGGTATAGAGCTTCTGCTAAAAAGGCCCAAACTTGCTAGCAAGAAGTAATCTTCCTGGGCTATTCCCTTAGGGGTGGTAAACGATGGATCACTGAGCCCAGAAAACAAAATGTTGTGCAGATACCACCCCCATTTAAGAGAAGACAACTCAGAGAGTTTCTTGGGACTGCTGGCTTCTGCAGGTTATGAATACCTTGGGTTGCATCCTTAGCTGCTCTCTTTTACCCGCTCTTAAAGGGAGATGCCCAATTCCAATGGACCCCTGAGCACCAGCAAGCTTCTGATAACATCTAAGGACACTGACCCTGAACTCCTCAACTTCACTGAGCCAAGCCTGCAATTTCAGAAAGCCCTAAACTATGTTAAAAATGTACATCAACTCACTCACCTTGGTTCAAAGAAACTGCAGGCATTCCTGAAGGATGAAGAACAGAGTTTTCCACTAACCGACTCACAGCAAAAGGAAACAACTGAATGGATAACAAAAGCCTGTCGGGTCTGTAAATTGATCAATGCTTTCCCTTCCAAGCTTCCTGCAGGAAAGCACCTAGGAGGAACCAGATCGGGACAATTCTGGGAAGTGGACTTTACTGAAACTAAGCCAGCAAGGTATGGACTTAAATATCTCCTAGTCTTTGTAGATACATTTTCAGAATG
The DNA here is from genome assembly GCF_048772815.1 of Callospermophilus lateralis. Taxonomy (NCBI): domain Eukaryota; kingdom Metazoa; phylum Chordata; class Mammalia; order Rodentia; family Sciuridae; genus Callospermophilus; species Callospermophilus lateralis. Next base: position 46,737 of record NW_027515869.1, read on the forward strand.
GATTAAAGCCTCTCCCTCTTCAAAAAAAAAAAAGGTGCAAATGGTGGTCAAGAAGATCCTGAAAGATATTTTTCCAAGATATGCCCTGCCTAAGGTAATTGTGTCTGATAATGGACTGGCGTTCATGGACCATGTAAGTCAGCAGTTAGCCAGGACCCTGGGGATTAATTGGAAGTTACATTGTGCTTATAGACCCCAGAGCTAAGGACAGGTAAAAAAAAAATAAATAGAACCATTAAAGAGACCTTAAAGAAATTAAGCTTAGAGACCAGCATAAAAGATTGGAATATGCTCCTGCCTTATGCACTGTTTAATGCAGTAAATACTCCCTCTGTTTCTTTGTGTAACCTCACCCCCTGTGAAATTCTCTATGGTGCCCCTCCTCCAGTAAGGGACCTAACCCCAACTCTAAGTCCTAAGGATCCCTTCCACACCCACTAGCTTGACAGACTTAAAGCTCTTGAAAGAACTCAGAAATACCTGTGGAAACAGCTGGCCACTGCCTACCAACCTGAGGACGAGGGGACTCCACATCGATATCAAGTAAGAGACTTCGTCTACATAAGAAGACATCAGGTGTCATCCCTGGAACCCCACTGGAAAGGATCATACCAGGTGCTACTTATAACAGCTACAGTGGTAAATGTAGACGGAATCACTTCCTGTATCTGGGACTCTCATCTCAAGCCTGTGCCCTGTCCAGACTCTGGCTGGAAACTGGAAAAGACCGGTAACCCTTTCAAATTGTGTATTTGCCATATGTATAAGGCTATAGAGTCTCCCCTTGGCCACCAGTATTCCTAACACTCACCAGCCCATTCAACAGTGATGGCTGATCACAAATCCTACTAGAGAAGAAGTATGGTCTATCTCACACACAGCCCACTTAGGGAACTTGGGGCCATCTCTCCACCCAGACATTTGTCAGCTGGCTATAGGTCTTTCTTATTGGGATATCCCTGATGAAGAGGATCCCACTAAAATTCCATTAAATCCCTTCCGTATCATAGATAATGGAAACAAACATTATGGATGTAGGGACACGCTTGCCAGATGCAGGTTGGCTAGCCTAGAATACTATGTTTGCCCGGTGGACTATCAAAGCAACAAACAACCACTGCTGTGTGAAGGAAAAGCCGAAATCTTCTGTAAGTCATGGGGATGTGGGCATACAGTGGCTGCCTGGTGGAACTCAAACTCCTCATCAAATTCAGTACACAGCATTGGCCATATTACCAATTAGATAACAAAAACTGATGGCCCACAGAGGGGTCTCAAGATCCTCAAATTCTGCGTGACAGTTTTAACTTCGGCAAGTGCTCAAAAGGGTGGAAGGAAATTTCCCCATGTGGAGTTTTTTTCCCTTCTTTGCTCACATACTGAACTATGCTTCTCCAATAGATCCTCACCCTCAGCCTTCTGCTCCACACTCTCTGCTGTCACTCCCACTGCAGCAAACTTATTTCTCCCCTACAATTAATAGATCAAAAACCCAAACTTTCGCTGGTTCTCAGACGATTGCCTCCTTGCTGAGGTAGCAGGTACTGAGGTACCCCTCCACCCACTCACTCCTCTCTTCTCCTGCCAGTGCCTGCACCGGGTCCCATCAGGTCCTCTTACCAGCAAATCCAAAGCTCATACCAGCTAAGAAGCCCTCAGACCCCTATCCAAGATGTAATGGAAATCGCCTTTAAAGTTGCTTTATCATCAATGAAGACAGGTTACTAAGAATTTAAAATCCCTCCCAGGCTTTTGGGGATACTCAATCCCGTCTTCCCCTCTGCTCTACCTGTTTTACTGCTCAAGTTTTTGTTGTTGGGAAATCCCAAACTTCTTTCGCATTATTCTTTTACATCTCTCCTTCCTCATTCTCGGATCCACAGAGATGCTCTCACCCCCGCGCCTGCCCTATCTTCCCCCTCTGTGCCTGGCCCACAGAAAAGTCTTAACTGACCTTCTACAAAAGTCTTCACCATGGCTGACTTTAGAACTTTCAGCAAAAGAGTCCCTATAAAAGAGTTCAATGTAGATAAACTTCCTCTTTTCGTGTTGCCCTGTTCTACTTGGCCACTGGATGCAAAAATCAACACTCCTAACCTAGACACCCCCTTTCTAGTTTTTCACAAAATATGTGAGCAAGGCCTCTGGCCTTGAGCTGGGGCTTCAAAGAGATGGCTACATTTCTAAGATAAAGAAATTACCAACTGGGCTCCATGGTAAAAGCTGGCAGGGAGAAAAAAAAAGAGAAGAAAAATGCTCTACCCCTCCCAGGTGACCTTAAAAAGTTAACTTGCCCAGAACAGAGGAAAATAAAACAGAAACAAAAACTGCTTTTTGTGATTTTCTGCAGACTGTAAAATTCTAAGCCCATTCCGTTACAAGTTGGGTACAAAATTCTGAAACTACCTAAACGTATGGTTCACGGGATTAATTGACTACAACAGAAGTAATGGCCTCAAAATCGGTTTGCAACCAAATAGAACTGTTTCCATGTCTTCAGTGGTATCTTAGGTGCCTTGCCTTGTTGTCCCTACAACAGTATAATTCTATATACTTAAACATTTTTCATGTTTTCATGAAATTGTCAACTGATGTGATTAATTATGTAACGGTGCAGATGTTTCTCAGAGTGCCCTATCATGACGCAGTTTCATTTAAAGATCAAATAAGGGGGCATACAACCCGGTTCCACTGGGAACCTGTATCCCTCACTTTAGCCATCTTATTAGGAATAGAAGTTGCTACAGGGGTGGGCACAGGAACCACTGCCCTAGTCAATGGGACACAACAAATGACCCAATTAGAAGCAGCAATAGACCAAAACTTAAAAATATTAAAAATCTCCATCACAGTTTTACAGGAATCTTCAAACTCTCTCTCTCTCTCTGAAGTTGTTTTACAGAACAGGCCAGGGTTGGACCTCCTCTTCATGAAAGAAGGGGACCTTTGTGCTGCATTGAGGGAAGAATGTTGTTTTTATGCCGACCATACTGGAGTTGTAAAAAAATCTATGAGTAAATTAAGAAGACGCCTTGAAGAGTGTCAACAAAAGAGAGAGGTCCAAAAAGGGTGGTTTGAGTCTTGGTTCACACAGTCCCCCTGGTTAACCACGCTTTTATTAGCCCTGGCCGGTCCATTAATAATCCTCATATTATTGCTAACTGTAGGACCCTGTTTGCTCTACCATGTAGTTTCGTTTCTCCAAGCTCTAATTGGACAAGTTAAACTTATGGTAATCAGAAAAAATATACCCCACTAGCAAACATAAAATATGACATTCCCTAATGGACAATTTTATGATTAAAAGTAACCAGAAGAAGAAGTGGGAATGAAAGGTTAATAAAATAGGTACTTGTACTTCCTGTTTTTCTGTATGCTTAACAAAACACTGTTCAAATCTTGAGAACTGTTTTCTAATCTCGTTCCCAGAATGTGCTGTCCCCAACTGCCAAACTGCAGAATGTACTCCCTGACCCAGTTGTAAGCAAACTGCCCACTCGACCTGACCCATCAATCAACATCCCTCCCTTCCCTCTCCAAGGAAGGTAAATAAGCTCTGATAACCTGTTCTCAGGGCTCTCTGCTCTATTCAAGTGAGTTCTGAGCTCCAGCATGCTGGACCCCCAGTAAAATCTTTGGTGTTGCATGAGACAATCTCTTGGTGGTTTCTTCCTCTGACTCTCGCCTGACCTTTATATTGGTACAATCATAATTGCGATCTTTGCATTTTGTGTCCAGAATATTACTGTGATAAAATGTATATGTAGATCAGGTGACATGAGTATTTCTTCCAATATTTCTGGGAGCAATATTTTGAAGATGAGTAAATTTGTATTGGGTATAAAAAGAGGTGTTCCCCGTGTCAATGCATATAGAAATAATGCATGAATAGACCATACTGTGAATAAATAATGTAACCTGTTCCAACTTTAAATAATGCATTTAAATGATATCTGAAAATAAAAAACAAATCTTATATTGATATACATACATTAATTCCAATCAGTTATACATATAATGGTAATATTAGGGTTATGGATTATCATGAAGAGTGTGTGAGTTTTGCTTCAAAATAATTATGGAAATTGAAAATAATGTGTTTGGAAAGAAGTCTCATGAAAAGACCAGTCAAGAAAACTGGAGGAACACATGTGTTCTGAAGCAGGAAGTGATGGAAAATTAAACAAATGCCTATAAATTTGCTAACTTGTGGATGAAATATATATCCTATGATGTGCATAAATTGAAAAAATAGTAATGTACCAGTGCTGAATAAATATGAACGTCAAAATACATATCGGGTCCCATAGGAATCTACTTGCATTGATGTTAAACTGAGTCAGTTACAGTAGAAATATTAGTTTTGTATTCACCATTCACTGAAGTTAGTTTTCAGTACTAGGAAACAAATATGTATTTCAGGTGGATGAATATTTCTGAGAATAATCTTTTGAAAAGTTGATTATAAAACAACGTACATGAATGTGATTGAATTTAGGGAGTGTATATAAGACATATATATTTCATTTTTTGAAAAATCTGGAGAGTGATTACATATATATATATATATATATATATATATATATATATATATAATATATATATACACACACATAAACACACACAAACAAAACACACATAGAGACATAAAAAAACAGCAATATATATGCCAATCGAAATTCATCATGAAAATTATATCATCCACAGATGCAAAAATATTTCTTTTACTGAATATGGGTTTATGTATAATGCTGTTCAACTAGCAAGCTCTCCCATAGGTTGAATTTTCAGTTCCAACACCGTTTATGAGGAGAGATCTCTTCTCACAATTTGTATCTGCCAAGTCATCCGCCTCACAAGAATGTACGTGTGGTACCAGGTAGCATTGTATATGTGCATATAAATATACAGGTGCTGAATAGGCTACAGATAAAGGGAGACAGAAATTCACATATTTGTAACTGTAAAAACACATGGAGAAGTATTTCAACAAAAAATTTCCTATATATATAACTCCTACCCTATATGATGCAAAAAGCAAGTCCAACTATATACCATTCCTCTTCTGAACTTCTTCTATTTCTATTCTGTTTTGAATGCCCACCTGGGCCTATTTCTATTCTCTGTGGAAAGCCAGCCTGGGCCTAGATCTCAGTTTTCAATGGCGACTATCATGCATGGACTTCTAAAATCCCAAAACACCGCGTTTCCTACCTTTTCTCAGAACATGAGAAAAAAACAAAAACCCACACCTACACCCACAAAGGCACCTCCTTCACCCAAGTAGGTCTGTGATAATCCGGATTGTCCTGTGACTGGTGGGCCACATTATGTTCCCCTGAAATGGCCTCTCCTGTCTCAGATCTGGACACCTTGGGCAACTCTGTGAAATAGTCAGGAGCCAGGTGTGAGCCACTACCTTCTTTCTCAGGAAAGACGACTCTTCAGATCTTTCTTGGCATTTGGCCATCCTCATATCAGTAGGTACAATAAAAGACTGACTCTTTCCTTGTTAAATGCAAACAAGTGAGGCCACTGGGACTGGGACTGGGACTGGCTCTGGGTGCATGACTTCCTGGATCCCAAGTTCAGAGAGTTCCATCACCAAGGATGTAAGGTGAGGTCACTTCCTTCAGAAACTGAATGAGGTCACGCCTTGACAACCACTTTGTCCAAACAGTTACTTCCAAGGGTCCCATGTGATGGAGGCTGCACATACTTCCTGTGACAATTTCACAAGTTACAATGGTATATTAACCATTGGCACCCAGGAACTGCTCTCCCCAAAGGCCTGGTTTGGTCCATCTTCTCTGCATTAAGAAGATAGAGGCTGATTCAGACACATGTCTTCATCCTTACCAGGTTGTTTGCCATGGAAGATGACTTGCTCTCTCAGGTCCTTCATAGATGCCTACATCTTCTACAGAGATCATTTCTGCATGGACTCTTGAGGTTCTCAGCAGGTGGAAGATACTCTACATTCCGGTATACTAAGACCATCTCTGTCCATGCTCTTCTGTAAAGTTAGATTGAGGGAACAGTTTATGGTTAGGGTTAATAACATGTTCGATTTGGGATAGAAATCATTCTGCTGGATGAATAATGGTATAGGGGACATGCTATATTTATAAAAATATATAGTTGAAATATGTGCATAAAAACAGAAATCTAAGTAAAATTTGAAGTCCAGAAGGGCATTGGGCCCTTGATTGGGATACTTAGCATTGAATTGCATTCTGCACACATGTCTCAGATAAATCGATATACAATGGCATTGGACATTGTACCTTGGATGATTGAATGTAGAAGAAAACATCCACTCAAAAAGGGATAGTCTTCAGGATTAGGAAGAAGAGTGAGTACAGAATTTGGACGAAAAGTTCTTTAGCAATATGGTTTCAGTTAGAGAATGAATGTAAATGTCAGCAAATGTGAAGAGTCAGTCACAATGTTTAACTGGGGAAAATATGTAGGAAAGCAGATATCAATGAAGACATTAGGAAATCAGGCAAAGTATAAAGTGAGTGATAGGATTAGACATTTTCAACAGGATTGAGGTTCAATATATAATCTTAGGAAGAAACAATTATGTATTGACCAAGAGGATTGACATTGAGAGCATTAGGCAACCTGGACATGGATGTTTTCAGTAATCCATGTTCACTTTCCATTTAGGCTTTGGTAAAATCATAAGTGTGGCCTTTGCATTTTGTGTCCAGAATATTACTGTGAAAAAACTTATATGTAGATCAGGTGACATGCGTATTTCTTTCACCATTTCTGGGAGCAAAATTTTGAAGACACATAAATTAGTATTGGGGGTACAAAGAGGTGTTCGCTGTATCTATTAATATAGAGATAATGCATAAAAGACCATACTGCAAATTAATTATATACCTGGTTCCATTTAAATAATGGATTGAATTGATATCTGAAAATATATAAGAAATCTTATATTCATATACAATCATTCATTCCAACCAGTTATACATCTAATGCTTATATTAGGGTTATGTTTTATTATGAAGCGTGTGTGAGATTTGCTTCAAAATTGATTATAGAAATCGAAAATAATGTGTTTGGAAAGAAGTCTCATGAAAATAATAGTCTGGAAACATGGAAGAATACATCTGTTCTGAAGCAGGAAGTGATGGAAAGTGAAACAAATGCTTATAAATTTGGTAACTTGTGGATGAAATACATAGCCTATGATGTGCCTAAACAGAAGAAATACTAATGTACCATTGTTGAATAAAAATGAACTTCAAAATTCACATCATGTCCCATAGGAATCTATTTCCAATGAACATGAGGCAGCAGTGCTAAATTCTCTCTTTGTAGGTAAACTGTGGTCACTGAGGGCTAAGTGTCTCCCCGTATAGACTGTGAAGCCATTAAGTCATCCTCCACTTTTCGTGGTGTTTCTTTCTGCTGCAAAGGGAGTTTGGTATTTGCTTCACTAAATACAATGAGTTCAATTGGGACACAGTGCTGGAGGGAGTTCGGTCACGTGTGGTGGGTCAGGTTCTGCAGGAGAATGCACCAACCAGGCATCTATCCCACAGACATTGCCCCCTTGACAATAGCCACCTGATTCTAAACATTGCCCTGAAAATTCTCCCTATAACAAGATGCTTTTATATATAAGGGACTCCAGGCTTCACCATGTCAGTAACAAGATATTTTGAAGCCAAGGGCAGATCCACATGGCCCCACCACAAATGTTTTATCACACACCTGCCCACCACTTCTCTAGGCCCACTACTCAGCAGGCTCCAAATTACTGGCATCTCTGTTCTACACCATTTCCATGCAACCCAGTAAATCAAGGTACAGTCTGGTATACTCATGATCAGCAATAGGACATCCAAAGGTTCTCCAGTCATGGAAATTTCAAAAATTTCCTACTATTTATCTAGCCATTTTTCTTGAATATAGTTGGAGGCACTGTGGGTTTTAATTCTTTCAGGAACCATTAAATAGTGAGGAAGCTCGTTTCAATGAAAGCTCTGGAGAACTCTCACAGGCAATGCTTCCCAAAGAGTGGCCAAAAGGTCACATGAATCCAGGCCCATGAGGTCTACAATGTGAGCTTCATGTGTGTTTTGATTTCAAGTATGGCTGCCAAGTCATTAAGAATAAAATTTTGTGATATCCTGGCTGAGATTCCCAGTGCTCTGTGCAAATCCACCCTGGGCCTAGATCTCAGTTTCCAAGAGCGACTCTCATGATTGGCCTCTTAAAATCACAACACAATTCATAGAATACTTCTCTGAGGTCAGTTCCAGAACGCAGTCTCTAAGAAGAATCACACCAGAGAACAAGCCCAGGTGAACCCAGGCATCTGTTTCAACCACCACACTAATGACCCCATTTAAATACAAAACACTCCCACATGGCCCTCATCTACTTCCATATAGACACTCATCATAACCTCTGACTGGAGGTTTCCCTGAAGGTCGCAGCCCAAGTCGGTGTCCAAAATAAGCTCCCTTGCCCCTCATTTGCCTAAAGTCAGCATGGCCTGGACACCATTCCTGTGAACCAAGAGTGATCAAATAGGCCTGCCATTAATACTGCTCCACTTCTCCAATTTGAGGCCTACTGACTGTGAGGTTGAGATTCTTTATGTGAATTGGAGTCATGAGAATACCCAAGCATATATGGGCTAGCTTCTGCAGGGATTTGAAGAACCCATTTGACCAAAAGGGTTCTTATTCTCACTTGATAGAGGTCAGGAACCTTACAGAGGAAGATGAGAGACTTCATCCACAATGACTGCTCTTTTGGCAATTTTGGTTTTGGATGCGCACATGGGATACTTCTTTAAATCCATCTAGTGCTGAGAATCTAAGCCATAGCCTCACACAGGGACAAGAGCCTGATTCAGACACATCACTTTCCAAAGCAATTAAGCATAGAGCCACAGGTGATGCCCATTCATTTCCATTTGAAAAGTGTTTCTTCAGGCTTCACAAAGGGTTGGCCTGAGGTAGAGACCTTCATGACATTCAGGGCAACAGAATAGTAGGTAAGCCAAAGGCCCAAAACTGGGTTTCTCCTCGTAGACTTTACTGGTCACACTGATATTTGAGTTTTCTGAGATGCTCGCCATTCCCTTCAGCTATCCAGTACATTGCCATGTCACAGAGCTTGGATGTGGTATGTATCTTGGACACAAAACCATGAGCCTCTTCTGGAGAGTCGCTAGAATTTAGGAAGAAAATGGGAATATAGGAAGATAGCAGGTGTTGCCCATAGATAAGTAAAGCTGCAGTGCATTCATAAATTACGCAGAATGAATGCTGGGAAGCATTGTACAAGAAAGGACACATCCGTTGATACATTCCATTTTCTAATGTCTACAACCACAGACACAGTGGTATATTCAGACATAGAAACACTCGCCTTGTCAAAAGACTTACTTGAAACAGTTCACTCCAAACCAAACAAACCGCATTTCCTATCTATTCTCAGTACATGAGACAATACCAGAAACACACACCCACACCCACAAAGGAACCTCCTTCCCCCAAGAAGGTCTGTGATATCTGCAGTGTCCTCAGACTGGTGGGCCATAATATGTTCCCCTGAAATAGCCAGTTCGGTCTCATATCTGGTCTCCTTGGCCAACTGTGTGAAGTTGTCAGGAGACAGTGTTGAGCCAATAACTGCTTTCTCAGGAAAGGCCCCTCTTCTGAGCATTCCTGGCATTTGGTCATCCACACATCAGTAGGTACTAAGAAAGACTGACTCTGTCCTTGGTAAATCCAAACAAGTGAGACCACTGGGACTGGAACTGGGACTGACTCTGTGTTCCTGGCTTCCTGGATTTCACATTCAGAGATTGCAATCACCAAGGGAGTGAGGTGAGGTCACATTCTTCAGAAACTGAATGAGGTCACTGCATCAGCAACCAATTTGTCCTAACAGTTGCTTCTAGAGTCCCAAGGAGGCTGCCCCTACATCCTGTGACACTTTCACAAGTAAGAATGATATGTCAACCATAGGCACCCAGGTAAAGCTCTCCACACAGGCCTGGTTTGGTCCATCTTCACTACATTAAGAAGAGAGAGGCCGATTCAAACATAACCCTGCATCCTGACCAAGTTGTTTGCCATGGAATAAGTCTTTAGCTCTCTCAGGTCCTTCACAGCTGACTATATCTTGTTCAGAGATTATTTCTGCATGGACCTTTGAGGTTCTCAGGAGGTCAAAGATCCCATACATTCCTGTATTGTAAGACCAACTCTGTTCATGCTATTTTGTAAAGTTAGAATGAGGGAACAGTGTATGGTTTGGGTAAATAATATGTACAATTTGGGTTAGGAATCATTCTACTGGATTAATAATGATATTGGCAACCTGTGATATGTATAAGAATATGGAGGTGAATTATATGTATTAAAACATAAATCCAAGTAATATTTGAAGCCCAGAATGGCATTGGTCCCTTGATTGGGATACTTAGCTTTGAATTACGTTCTTCACAATGTCTCAGATAAATCGATATACAATGCCATAGGACCTTGTACCTTGGATGATTGAATGACGAAGAGTAAATCCAGTCAAAAAGGGATAGTCCAAAGGAATAGGAAGATAGTCAGTAGGTTTATGAAGAAGAGTGAATATAGGATTTGGAACAATTATTTTTTAGCAATAGGGTTTCTGTTAGAGAGTGAATGTAAATGTCATCACATGTGAAGATTCAGTCACCAAAGTGAACTGGGAAAAATAAGTAGGAAAGCAGATATCAACAGAGACATTATGACATCAGGCAGAACAAAAAGTAAGTGATGGGATTAGACATTTTCAAAAGGGTTGAGTTTGAAAATATAATCGTAGGATGAAACAAATATGTAGTCACCAATAGGATTGACATTTGAGAGCATTAGGCAAACTGGACATGGATGTTTTTAGTAATCCATGTTCACCTTCCTTTTAGGCTTTGGTACAATCATAAGTGTGACCTTTGCATTTTGTGTCCAGAATATTACTGTGATAAAATATTTATGTAGATCAGGTGACATGAGTGTTTCTTCCAACATTTCTGGGTGCAATATTTTGAAGACGTATAAATTAGTATTGGGGGTACAAATGGGTGTACCCTCTGTCTATGAATATAGAGATAATTCATGAATAGACCATACAGTGAATAAATAATATAACTGGTTCCACATTAAATAATGGATTGAAATGATTTCTGAAAATATATAAGAAATATTTTATTGATATAGAATCATTCATTTCAGCCAGTTATACATCTAATGGTAATATTACGGTTAGCGTTTATCATGAAGGGTGTGTGAGTTTGCTTCAAAAGTGTTTATGGAAATCGAAAATAATGTGTTTGGAAAGAAGTCTCATGAAAAGACCAGTCAAGAAACATGGAGGTATACATTTGTTCTGAAGCTGGAAGTGAGTGAAAGTGAAACAAGTGCCTGCAATTTTGCAAACTTGTGGATAGAATATATATTCTATGATGTGCATAAACTGAAGAAATATTAATGTACCAGATTTGAATAAAAATGAACATCAAAATACACATTATGTGCCATAGGAATTTACTTGGTTTGATCTTAAACTGGGTCAGTTACTATAGAAATATTAGGATTTATATGAACCATTCACTGAAGTTAGTTTTCAGTACTAGGAAACAAATATGTATTTCAGGTGGATGAATATTTCTGATAATAATCTTGTGAAAAGGTGATTATAAATCCACATAAATGAATATGAATTAATTTAGGGACTGTATAATAAGACACATATATTTCATATTTTGAAAAATCTGGAGAGTGTATATATATATATGTGTATATATATATATATATATATATATACACACATACACATACACACACACACAAACACACACACACACACAAACACACACACATACACACACACATTAAAAAGTAGCAATATATATGCCAATCGAAATTCACCATGAAATATATATCATCCACAGTTCCAACAATATTTATTTTACTGTACATGGATTTATATATAATGTTGTTGAATTAGGAAGATCCCTCATAGGTTAAATTTTAAACCATGATCCTATTCTGGAGAGTGGCCAGAATTCAGGAAAAAAACAGCAACGTAGGAGGGTAGCAGATGATGCCCATCGATAAGGCTAGTCGCAGTCCATTCATGAATTTTGCAGGATGAATGCTGGGAAGAATTCTACTAGACAGGACACATCCATTGATGCATTCTCTTTTCTAATGTCCACAACCATGGACAAAGTGGCATACACACACACATTGAAACAGAAGCCTTGTAAAACGACTTTCTAGACACAGTCCAGTCCAAACCAAACAAATCGCCTTTTCTACATATTCTCAGAAAATGAGACAAAACCACAAACTCACGCCCACACCCACAAAGGCACCAGCTTCCCCCAAGTAGCTGTGTGACTATAAGGAGTGTCCTCTCATTGGTGGGCCCTACAATGTTCCCCCGAAATGGCCTTTCCTGTCTCAGGTCTTGTCTTCTTGGCCAACTCTTTGAGGTTGTCAGTAGCCAGTGGTGAGCCACTACCTGTTTTCTCAAGAAAGGCCCGTCTTCAGAGCTTTCCGTGCATTTGGCCATCCTCACTTCACTAGGTACCAAGAAAGACTCACTCTGTTTTTGGTGAATTCAAACAAGTGAGCACACTGAAACTGGTAATGAAAGTGGCTCTGGGTGCCTGGCTATCTGGATCCCAAGTTCAGAGAGTTCCATCAACAGGGAAGTGAGGTGAGGTCACTTCCTTCATGAAGTAATGAGGTCACTGCCTTGGCAACCAATTTGTCCTAAAAGTTGCTTCCAAGGGTCCCATGAGATGGAGGCTGCCCCTACTTCCTGCAACACTGTCACAAGTTACAATTGTATATCAACCATTGTAACCCAGGAACAGCTCTCCAGACAGGCCTGGTTGGTCCACCTTCTCTGCATTGAGAAGAGAGAGGCTCATTCAGACACATCCCATCATCCTGAGCAAGTTGTTTGTGATATAATATGACTTTTACTCCTTCAGGTCCTCATAGCTGCCCACATCTTATCCAGGGATCATTTCTGCATGGACCTTGGAGATTCTCAGCAGGTCGAAGATCCCCTACATTCCTGTATTGTAAGTCCAACTCTGTGCCTGCTCTTCTCTAAAGTTAGATTGAAGGAAAAGTGTATGGTTAGGGTTAATAACATGTTCAACTTGGGTTGGGAATAATTCTGCAAAATGAATAATGGTATTGGGCACCTGTGATATTTATAAGAATAATGAGGTGAAATATAAGTATGAAAGCATAAATCTAGGTATGATTTGAAGCCCAGAAGGACATTGAGCCCTTCATGGGGATACTTAGCATTGAATTACGTCTGCAGAGATGTCTCAGATAAATCGATATACAATTTCATAAGACCTTGAACCTTGGATGACAGAATGTAGCAGAGAACATCCAGTCAAACAGGGATAGTCGTTAGGATTAGGAAGATATTCGGTAGGTTTAGGAAGAAGAGTGAGTATAGGTTTTGAAAAAAAAGTTCTTTAGCAATAGTTTTTCGAGGAGAGAGTCTGTAAAGTTCAGCACATGTGAAGAGTCAGTCACAATGATAAACTGGAAAATATATGTAGGAAATCAGATATCTATAGAGAAATTAGGAAATAAGGCAAAGTATAAAGTGAGAGATAGGATTAGACATTTTCAACAGGCTTGAGTTTGAATATATTATCTTAAAAAGAAATAGGTATCTAGTCACCAATAGGATTAATATTTGAGAGCATTAGGCAACCTGGACAAGGATGTTTTTAGTAATCCATGCTCACATTCCATTTAGGCTTTGGTACAATTAAATGTGTGAACTCTGAATTTTGTGTCCAGAATATTACTGTGATAATATGTATATGTAGATCAGGTGACATGAGTAATTCTTACACTATTTCTGGGAGCAATATTTTGAAGATGTATAAATTAGTATTGTCGGTAAAAAGAGGTATAGACTGTGTCTATGAATATACAGATAATGCATGAATAAACCATACTTTAAATAAATAATATAACTGATTCCAACTTTAAATAATGGATTGAATTGATATCAGAAAATATACAGTAATTCTTATATTGATATACCTACATTCATTCCAACCAGTTATACATCTAATGGTAATATTAGTGTTATGGTTTATCATGAATGGTGTGTGAGTTTGCTACAAAAGTGATTATGGAAATCGAAAATAATGTATTTGGAAAGAAGTCTCATGAATAACGAGTCAAGAAACATGGAGGAATACATGTGTTCAGATGCAGGAAGTGATTGAATGTGAAACAAATGCCTATAAACTTGTTAACTTGAGGATTAAATATATATCCTATGATGTGCATAAACTGAGGAAATATTAATCTACCAGTGTTGAATAAAAATGAACTTCAAAATACACATCATATCCCATAGGAATCTACTTGCATTGATGTTAAACTGGGTCAGTTACTGTAGAAATATTAGGATTTCTATGCACCATTCACTGAAGTTAGTTTTCAGTACTAGGAAACAAATATGTATTTCAGGTGGATGAAAATTTCTGAGAATAATCTTGTTGAAAGTTGATTATACATCCACATACATGAAAAATAATGAATTTAGGGAGTGTATATAAGAGACATATATTTCTTATTTTGTAAAATCTGTAGAGTGTATATATATATATATATATATATATATATATATATATATATATACACACACACACACACACACACACACACACACACACAAAACACACACAGAGACATTAAAAATAGCAATATATATGCCAATCAAAATTCATCCTAAAATATATATAATCCACAGATGCAAAATGTTTATTTTACTGAACATGGATTTATGTATAATGTTGTTCAAATAGGAAGCTCATACATAGGTGTAATTTTCAGTTCCAACAGCATTTATGAGGAGTGATCTCTTCTCACAATTTGTATCTGCTAATTCAGCCACCTCACAAGAGGTAAGATTCTATATGTGCATATAAAAATACATGTGCTGAATAGGCTACAGAGAAAATGAGACAGGAATTCACACATTTGTTAACTTTAAAAACACATGGAGAACTATTTCAAAAAATAATTGATTAGAAATATAACTCCTAACCAATATCATGCAAAGTGTAAGTCCAACTATACATAATGCCTCTTCTGACCTTCTTGTATTTCTATTCTGTTTGGGTTATTTTTCTCTATCATATTAGGATTTCTAGTCAATGTCTAGTAGGTATGGGTTAGGGTCAGAGATTCAGTATTTCGAATGGAAAATTGGAAAATGAATCCAATGTGTATGCAAATATGTGCTACACAAAAATCTTCCCACTCTCATCCAGAACAATGGCTTGACATTACCTTCGACCCAACTAAGACACAATTACAGGAGAAGAGTTAGAAAATCTGTGAATACATATCTGGAATGGAAAATGCTCAGGAGTTCACAACCTTGGAGGTGGAAGATGTGTTCTAAAAGTAAGGAACAGGGTAAACACTCCACAAACATGGATCTCTGCTTGCCTAAAGACTTCTTAAGTAACTGCCTCTGAGGTTGGGCACTTGAAATATATGTTGTTGTCAGGAGCTTTAGCTTCATTTGTAGTGAGACCATCAAAGCTGCTTCTGCATCTATCTGACCTGGAGGACATGGTTTCTTATTTTTTAATGAACATGAGGCAGAAGAGCTGAATTCTCTCTTAGTAGGGAAACTGTGGCCACTGGGACTAACTGTCACCCCGTGTGGACTGTGAAACCATTTGGTCATCCTCCACTTTTTGTGGTGTTTCTTGCAGCTCCTCTGGGAGTTTTGTATTTGCTTCACAAAATACAACGCATTCAAAGGGACACAGTTCTGGAGGGTGATCTGTCAGGTGTGCTGCATCAGGCTCAGCTGGAGAATGCATCAACCAGGCTTCTATCACACATACCTTGCCCCCTTGACCATAGCAACCTGATTCTGAAGGTTAAGAATTATGAATAATATATATATAAAGTGATTATAGAAATCTAAAATAATGTGTTTGGAAAGAAGTCTCATGAAAAGACCAGTCAAGAAACATGGAGGAATACATGTGTTCTAAAGCAGGAAGTGATTGAAAGTGAAAGAAATGCATATAAATTTCTGAACTTGTGGATGAAATATATATCCTATGATGTGCAAAAACTGAAGAGATAGTAATGTACCAGTGTTGATTAAAGTGAACGTCAAAGTACACACGTGTCCCATAGGAATCTACTGCATTGATGTTAAACTGGGTCAGTTACTGTAGAAATATTAGAATTTCTAAGCACAATTCACTGAAGTTATTTTTCAGTTCTAGGAAACAAATATGTATTTCAGGTGGATAAATATTTCTGAGAATAATCTTGTGAAAAGTTGATTATAAATCCACATACATGAATTTGAATGAATTTAGGTAGTGTATAAGAAGACTCATATATTTCACATTTTGAACAATTTGGAGAGTGTGTGTATGTATATATGTATATGTATATATATATATATATATATATATATATATATATATATATATATATATGAATACACACACAGGGAAATTAAAAAGTAGCAATATATATACCAAAAAATATTCATCATGAAATATATATCATCCACAGATCCAAAAATATTCATTTTACTGAACATGGATTTATGTATAATGTTGTTCTACTAGGAAGCTCACATATAGGTTGAATTTTCATTTCCAACAGCATTTAGGTGGAGTTATTTCTTCCCACAAATTGTATCTGCCATGTCAGCCACATCACAAAAATGTAAGTCTTATAACAGGTAGGTTTCTATATGTTCATAAAAAAATACATGTGCTGAAAACGCTACAGAGAAAGGGAGACAGGAATTCATATATTTGTTTACTTTAAGAACACATGGTGAACTTTTTTAACAAAAAAATGACTAGATTTGTAACTCTCACCATGTATAATGCAAAAGGCAATACAAACTATATACCATGCCTCCTGTGAAATGCTTGTATTTATATTCTGTTTGGGTTATTTTTCTCCATCATATTAGGATTAGTAGTCAGAGTCTAGTAGGGTATAGTTAGGGTCAGGAAGAAACGGTTTCTTATTTTCCAATGAACATGAGGCAGCAGTGCTGAATTCTCTTTGTATGTAAACTGTGGCTTCTGACGGCTAAGTGTCTACCCATGTGGACTGTGAAGCCATTTGGTCATTCTCCATTTTTCATGGTGTTTCTTGCTGCTTCACTTTGAGTTTGGTATTTGCTTCACGATATACAAGGAGTTCAACTGGGAAAGAGTGCTGGAGGGAGTTATGTCACGTGTGGTGGGTCATTGTCTGCAGGAGAATGCAACAACCATGCTTCTATCCCACATAGTTTGCCCGCTTGACCATAGCACTTGATTCTGAACATTGCTCTGAAACCTCTGCATATAACAAGATGCCTTTACATATAAGGGTCTGTTGGTAGCACCATGTCAGTCACAAGCCATTTGGAAGACAATGACAGATCCACAGGGCCACACCACAGATGTTTTGTCACACACCTGCACACCACAGCTCTAGGCCCACTACTCAGGAGGCTCAAACTTACTGGCATCTCTGTTCTACACCATTTTCATGAAACCCAGTCAACCAAGGCTGTCTGATATACTCATGATCAGCAACAGGAGATCCAAAGTTCTCCGGTGCCATCTGGTAATGGGAATTTCAAAAATTTCATGGTATTTATCTAGCCATTTTTCATGGATGATGTTGGAAGCCCTGTGGGTTTCAATTCATTCAGGAACCATTAAATGGTGAGGAAGCTCATTTCAATGAAAACTCTACAGAACTCTTACAGGCAAGGCTTCCCAAAGAGTGGCCAAAAGGTCACATGAAGCCAGGCACATTGAGGTCTAAATGTGAGATCCATGTGTGTCTTGACTCTCAACATTGGCTGCCAATTATTTGAGAACGAAATCATGTGATATCCTGGCTGAGATTCCCAGTGCTCTGTGGAGAGCCACCCTGGGCCTATTTCTCAATTTCCAAGGGTTCCTCTCATGCATGGCCTCCTAAAATCCCAACACAATTCATGGCAATACTTCAATGAGGTCAGTTCCAGAACTCAGTCTCTAAGGGCAATCACACCAGAGTTCAAGCTCAGGTGGACTCAGTCATCTCTTGCAACCACCACACAAATGTCCACAATTAAAACCAAAATACTCCCACATGGCTCTCATCTTCTTCCATATAGACACTCCTCATAACATCTGGCTGGAGTTTTCCAAAAGGGACACAGCCCTAGACAGTTTCCAAAATAACCTCCCTTGCCCCTCTTTTGCCTAATGTCAGGGTTGCCTGGACACCCTTCCTGTAAAACAGGAGTGATCAAATAGGCCTGCATTAATAATACTCTGTTTCTCCAATTTGAGCCCTTCTGATTGTTGGGTTTAGATTCTTTATGTGAATTGGAGTCATGACCTTTGATTCTTTATGTGAATTGGAGTCATGGGCTTTGAAAAACTCATTTGACCCAATGGATCCCTATTCTCACTTGATGGAGGTCAGGAACCTTACAGAAGAAGGCTAGAGACTTCATTCACAATTACAGCAATTTTGGCAATTTTGGTTTTGGATGCACACATTGGATCTCTCTTTAGATCCATCAGGTGCTGGGAATCTAAGCCACAGCCTCACATAGGGCCAAGAGGCTGATTCAGACACATCCCTTTCCAAAACAATTAAGCAAAGAGCCACAGGTGATGCCCATTCATTTCCATTTGAAAACTGTTTTCTTCAGGCTTCATAAAGGTGTGTCCTAAGGTAAAGACCTTTCTGACATTCAGGGAAAGAGAAGAATAGGTAAGCAAGAGGCCAAAAGCAGGGTTTCTCCGCTGACACTTTCGTGGTCACACTGATATCTGAGTTTTCTGAGATGCTGGCCATTCCCTTCAGCTATCAAGTAAATGGCCATGTCAAAGAGCTTGGAGTTGGTACATATCTTGGACACAAATCCATGAGCCTATTCTGGAGAGTGCCCAGAATTCAGGAAGAAAACAGGAACTTAAGAAGATATTAGGTATTGCCCATTCTTAAGGCAAGCCAGAGTCCATTCATAAATTGGGCAGGATGAATGCTGGGGAGCTTTCGACTAGACAGGGCACATCCATTGATGCCTTCTCTTTTCTACTGTCCACATCAACGGACACAATGGGATACACAGACATAGAAAAATTCGCCTTGTCAAATGACTTACTAGATCAGTCAACTCCAAAACAAACAAATTGTCTTCCCTACCTATTCTCAGAACATGAGAGAAAACCACAAATCCACACGCACACCCACAAAGGCAACTCTTTCTCTCAAGTAGTTCTGTGACTATCCGCAGTGTCCTCTGACTGGTGGGCCATACTATGTTCTCAGATCTGGACTTCTTGGCCAAATCTGTGATGTTGTCAGGAGCCAGTGTTGAGCCACTACCTGCTTTCTCAGGATAGGCCCCTCTTCAGAGCTTTCCTGGTATTTGGCCATCATCTCATCTGTAGGTACCAAAAAGAATGACTCTGTCCTTGGAAAATCGAAACAAGTGAGACCACTGGGACTGGGACTGGAACTGGCTTTGGTGCTTGGCTTCCTGGATCCCAAGTTCAGAGTCTTCAAACACCAAAGAAGTGAGGTGATGTCACTTCCTTCAGGAACTCAATGAGATCACTGCCTTGGCAACCAATTTGTCCTAACAGTTGCTTCCAAGGGTCCCATGAGATGGAGGCTGCCCCTACTTCCTGTGACACGTTCACAAGTTAGAATGGTATATCAACCATAGGCACCCGGGAACAGCTCTCCACACAGGCCTGGTTTGGTACATCTTCTGTACATTAAGAAGAGAGAGGCTGATTCAGACACAAACTTTTGTCCTGAGCAGGTTGTTTGCCATGGAAAATGACTTTTGCTTTCTCAGGTTCTTCATAGCTGCCTCCATCTTCTCCAGGGATCATTCCTGCATGGACCTTTGAGATTCTCAGCAGATGGAAGATCCCCTACATTCCTGTATTTAAGACCAACTTTGTCGCTTCTCTTCTGTAAAGTTAGATTGAGGGAAAAGTGTATGGTTATGGTTAATAAAATGTTCAAATTGGTTTAGGGATCATTCTGCTGGATGAATAATGGTACTTTGAAACTGTGATATTTCCAATAATATAGAGGTGAAATATAAGTTTGAAAACAGAAATCTAGGTAAGATTTGAAGCCCAAAAGGGCATTTTGCCCTTGATTGGAACACTTAGCTTTGAATTACGTTCTGCAAAGGTGTCTCAGCTAAATCGATAATCACTGGCCTAGGACCTTGTACCTTGGATGATTGAATGTTGAAGAGAACATCCACTCAAACAGGGACAGTGGGTAGGATTAGGAAGATAGTTGGTAGGTTTTGGAAGCAGAGTGAGTATACTATTTGGACAAATTGTTCTTTAGCAATAGGCTTTCGGGTATAGAGTGCTTGTAAATGTCACCACATGTTAAGAGTCAGTCACAATGATGAAGTGGGGAAAATAGGTAGGAAACCAGCTATCAATAGAGACATTACAAAATCAGGCAAATAATTATTTAAGTGATAGGATTAGGCATTATCAACAGGGTTGAGGTTGAATATATAATCTTAGAAAGAAACAAATAAATAGTCACCAATAGGATTGCTATTTGAGACCATTTTGCAACCTGGACATGGATGTTTTTAGTAATCCATGCTCACTTTCCATTTAGGCTTTGGTACAATCATAAGTGTAAACTTTTCATTTTGTGTCCAGAATAATACTGTGATAAAATGTATATGGAGATAAGGTGAAATGAATATTTCTTCCACCATTTCTGGGAGCAATATTTTGAAGACGTATAAATTAGTATTTTGGGTACAAAGAGGTGTACCCTGTGTCTATGAATATAGATATAATGCATGAATAGACCATACTGTGAATAAATACTATAACATTTTCCACTTTAAATAATGTATTGAATTGATATCTAAAAATATATAAGAAATCTTATATTGATATACAATCATTCATTCCAACCAGTTATACATCTAATGGTAATATTAGGGTGATGGTTATCATGAAAAGTGTGTGAGTTTTGCTTCAAAAGTGATCATGGAAATCGAAAATAATGTGTTTAGAAGGAAGTCTCATGAAAAGACCACTCAAGAATCAGGAAGGATTACATTTGTTCTGAAGCAGGAATTGATTTAATGTGAAACAGATGCCTATATATTTGCTAATTGTGGAAGAAATATACATCCTATCATGTGCATTAACTGAGGAAATAGTAATGTACCAGGGTTGAATAAAAATGAAAGTAAAAATACACATCATGTCTCATAGAAATCTACTTGCATTGATGTGAAACTGGGTCAGTTTTGGTAGAAATATTAGGATTTGAATGCACCATTTACTGAAGATAGTTTTCTGTACTAGCAAACAAATATGTATTTCAGGTTGATGAATATTTCTGAGAATTATCTTGTAAAAGATGATTATAAATCCACATACATGAATATGAATGAATTTAGGGAATGTATAATAAGACACATGTATTTCATATATTTCATATTTGAAAAATCTGGAGAATATATATATATATATATATATATATATATATATATATATACACACACACACAAAAACACACACACAGACATTAAAAATTAGCAATATATATGCCAATAATTCATCATGAAATATATATCATCCACAGACCCTAAAATATTCATTTTACTGAACATGGATTTATGTATAATGTTGTTCAAATAGGAGGCTCACGCATACTTTGAATTTTCAGTTCCAACAGCATTCAGGAGGAGTGATCTCTTCTCACAATTTGTATCTGCCAAGTCAGTGACCTCACAAAAATGTACGTGTGATACCAGGTACGATTCTATATGTGCATATATAAATACATTGCTGAATAGGCTACAGAGAAAGGGAGACAGGAATTCACACAGTTGTTAAGGTTAAAACACATGGAGAACTATTTCAATTAAAAATTGACTAGATTTATAACACCTACCCTTTATCATGCAAAAGGCATGTCCGAATATACACCATGCCTCATTTGAACTGCTTGTATTTCTATTCGGTTTGGGTTATTTTTCTCCATCATATTATGATTAGTAGTCAGAGTCTAATAGGGTATCAGTTAGTGTCAGGGATTCAGTATTTCAAATGGAAAATTGGAAAATGAATCCAATTTGTATGCAAATATATGCTACACAAAATATCTTCCACTCTCATCCAGAATATTGACTTGAAATTACCTTCCCCCCAAGAGTAAAGAGAGGAGAAGAGTTAGAAAATCTGTGAATACATATTTGGAAAGGAAAATGCTCAGGAGTTCAAACCTTGGAGGTGGTAGAGGATTTTCCAAAAGTATGGGACAGGGTAAACACTCCACAAACATGGAGCTCTGCTGTCCTGAAGACTTCTTGAGAAACTGCCTCTGAGTTTGTGCACTTGAAATAAATATTGTTGTCAGGAACTTTAGCTTCCTTTCTAGTGACAGCATCAAACCTGGGTCTGCATCTATGTGACCTGGAGGACATAGTTTCTTATTTTCCAATGAACATGAGGCAGCAGTGCTTAATTCTCTCTTTGTAGGTAAACTGTGGCCACTGGGGACTAAGTGTCTCCCCGTGTGGACAGTAAAGCCATTTTGTCAAACTCCACTTTTCGTGGTGTTTCTTGCTGCTGCACGGGGATTTTGGTATTTGCTTCATAAAATACAAGGAGTTAAACTGGGACACAGTGCTTTAGAGAGTTCTGCCATGTGTGGTGGGTCAGGGTCTGCAGGAGAATGCACCAACCAGGCTTCTATCCCACATAACTTGCCACCTTGTCCATAGCAACCTGATTTTTAGCATTGCCCTGAAACTTCTCCATATAACAAGATGCCTTTACATACAAGGGTCT